>NC_047134.1:33000540-33153040 GCF_009829125.3 Periophthalmus magnuspinnatus
TAGGATAGGATAGGATAGGATAGGATAGGATAGGATAGGATAGGATAGGATAGGATAGGATAGGATAGGATAGGATAGGATAGGATAGGATAGGATAGGATAGGATAGGATAGGATAGGATAGGATAGGATAGGATAGGATAGGATAGGATAGGATAGGATAGGATAGGATAGGATAGGATAGGATAGGATAGGATAGGATAGGATAGGATAGGATAGGATAGGATAGGATAGGATAGGATAGGATAGGATAGGATAGGATAGGATAGGATAGGATAGGATAGGATAGGATAGGATAGGATAGGATAGGATAGGATAGGATAGGATAGGATAGGATAGGATAGGATAGGATAGGATAGGATAGGATAGGATAGGATAGGATAGGATAGGATAGGATAGGATAGGATAGGATAGGATAGGATAGGATAGGATAGGATAGGATAGGATAGGATAGGATAGGATAGGATAGGATAGGATAGGATAGGATAGGATAGGATAGGATAGGATAGGATAGGATAGGATAGGATAGGATAGGATAGGATAGGATAGGATAGGATAGGATAGGATAGGATAGGATAGGATAGGATAGGATAGGATAGGATAGGATAGGATAGGATAGGATAGGATAGGATAGGATAGGATAGGATAGGATAGGATAGGATAGGATAGGATAGGATAGGATAGGATAGGATAGGATAGGATAGGATAGGATAGGATAGGATAGGATAGGATAGGATAGGATAGGATAGGATAGGATAGGATAGGATAGGATAGGATAGGATAGGATAGGATAGGATAGGATAGGATAGGATAGGATAGGATAGGATAGGATAGGATAGGATAGGATAGGATAGGATAGGATAGGATAGGATAGGATAGGATAGGATAGGATAGGATAGGATAGGATAGGATAGGATAGGATAGGATAGGATAGGATAGGATAGGATAGGATAGGATAGGATAGGATAGGATAGGATAGGATAGGATAGGATAGGATAGGATAGGATAGGATAGGATAGGATAGGATAGGATAGGATAGGATAGGATAGGATAGGATAGGATAGGATAGGATAGGATAGGATAGGATAGGATAGGATAGGATAGGATAGGATAGGATAGGATAGGATAGGATAGGATAGGATAGGATAGGATAGGATAGGATAGGATAGGATAGGATAGGATAGGATAGGATAGGATAGGATAGGATAGGATAGGATAGGATAGGATAGGATAGGATAGGATAGGATAGGATAGGATAGGATAGGATAGGATAGGATAGGATAGGATAGGATAGGATAGGATAGGATAGGATAGGATAGGATAGGATAGGATAGGATAGGATAGGATAGGATAGGATAGGATAGGATAGGATAGGATAGGATAGGATAGGATAGGATAGGATAGGATAGGATAGGATAGGATAGGATAGGATAGGATAGGATAGGATAGGATAGGATAGGATAGGATAGGATAGGATAGGATAGGATAGGATAGGATAGGATAGGATAGGATAGGATAGGATAGGATAGGATAGGATAGGATAGGATAGGATAGGATAGGATAGGATAGGATAGGATAGGAATAGGATAGGATAGGATAGGATAGGATAGGATAGGATAGGATAGGATAGGATAGGATAGGATAGGATAGGATAGGATAGGATAGGATAGGATAGGATAGGATAGGATAGGATAGGATAGGATAGGATAGGATAGGATAGGATAGGATAGGATAGGATAGGATAGGATAGGATAGGATAGGATAGGATAGGATAGGATAGGATAGGATAGGATAGGATAGGATAGGATAGGATAGGATAGGATAGGATAGGATAGGATAGGATAGGATAGGATAGGATAGGATAGGATAGGATAGGATAGGATAGGATAGGATAGGATAGGATAGGATAGGATAGGATAGGATAGGATAGGATAGGATAGGATAGGATAGGATAGGATAGGATAGGATAGGATAGGATAGGATAGGATAGGATAGGATAGGATAGGATAGGATAGGATAGGATAGGATAGGATAGGATAGGATAGGATAGGATAGGATAGGATAGGATAGGATAGGATAGGATAGGATAGGATAGGATAGGATAGGATAGGATAGGATAGGATAGGATAGGATAGGATAGGATAGGATAGGATAGGATAGGATAGGATAGGATAGGATAGGATAGGATAGGATAGGATAGGATAGGATAGGATAGGATAGGATAGGATAGGATAGGATAGGATAGGATAGGATAGGATAGGATAGGATAGGATAGGATAGGATAGGATAGGATAGGATAGGATAGGATAGGATAGGATAGGATAGGATAGGATAGGATAGGATAGGATAGGATAGGATAGGATAGGATAGGATAGGATAGGATAGGATAGGATAGGATAGGATAGGATAGGATAGGATAGGATAGGATAGGATAGGATAGGATAGGATAGGATAGGATAGGATAGGATAGGATAGGATAGGATAGGATAGGATAGGATAGGATAGGATAGGATAGGATAGGATAGGATAGGATAGGATAGGATAGGATAGGATAGGATAGGATAGGATAGGATAGGATAGGATAGGATAGGATAGGATAGGATAGGATAGGATAGGATAGGATAGGATAGGATAGGATAGGATAGGATAGGATAGGATAGGATAGGATAGGATAGGATAGGATAGGATAGGATAGGATAGGATAGGATAGGATAGGATAGGATAGGATAGGATAGGATAGGATAGGATAGGATAGGATAGGATAGGATAGGATAGGATAGGATAGGATAGGATAGGATAGGATAGGATAGGATAGGATAGGATAGGATAGGATAGGATAGGATAGGATAGGATAGGATAGGATAGGATAGGATAGGATAGGATAGGATAGGATAGGATAGGATAGGATAGGATAGGATAGGATAGGATAGGATAGGATAGGATAGGATAGGATAGGATAGGATAGGATAGGATAGGATAGGATAGGATAGGATAGGATAGGATAGGATAGGATAGGATAGGATAGGATAGGATAGGATAGGATAGGATAGGATAGGATAGGATAGGATAGGATAGGATAGGATAGGATAGGATAGGATAGGATAGGATAGGATAGGATAGGATAGGATAGGATAGGATAGGATAGGATAGGATAGGATAGGATAGGATAGGATAGGATAGGATAGGATAGGATAGGATAGGATAGGATAGGATAGGATAGGATAGGATAGGATAGGATAGGATAGGATAGGATAGGATAGGATAGGATAGGATAGGATAGGATAGGATAGGATAGGATAGGATAGGATAGGATAGGATAGGATAGGATAGGATAGGATAGGATAGGATAGGATAGGATAGGATAGGATAGGATAGGATAGGATAGGATAGGATAGGATAGGATAGGATAGGATAGGATAGGATAGGATAGGATAGGATAGGATAGGATAGGATAGGATAGGATAGGATAGGATAGGATAGGATAGGATAGGATAGGATAGGATAGGATAGGATAGGATAGGATAGGATAGGATAGGATAGGATAGGATAGGATAGGATAGGATAGGATAGGATAGGATAGGATAGGATAGGATAGGATAGGATAGGATAGGATAGGATAGGATAGGATAGGATAGGATAGGATAGGATAGGATAGGATAGGATAGGATAGGATAGGATAGGATAGGATAGGATAGGATAGGATAGGATAGGATAGGATAGGATAGGATAGGATAGGATAGGATAGGATAGGATAGGATAGGATAGGATAGGATAGGATAGGATAGGATAGGATAGGATAGGATAGGATAGGATAGGATAGGATAGGATAGGATAGGATAGGATAGGATAGGATAGGATAGGATAGGATAGGATAGGATAGGATAGGATAGGATAGGATAGGATAGGATAGGATAGGATAGGATAGGATGGATAGGATAGGATAGGATAGGATAGGATAGGATAGGATAGGATAGGATAGGATAGGATAGGATAGGATAGGATAGGATAGGATAGGATAGGATAGGATAGGATAGGATAGGATAGGATAGGATAGGATAGGATAGGATAGGATAGGATAGGATAGGATAGGATAGGATAGGATAGGATAGGATAGGATAGGATAGGATAGGATAGGATAGGATAGGATAGGATAGGATAGGATAGGATAGGATAGGATAGGATAGGATAGGATAGGATAGGATAGGATAGGATAGGATAGGATAGGATAGGATAGGATAGGATAGGATAGGATAGGATAGGATAGGATAGGATAGGATAGGATAGGATAGGATAGGATAGGATAGGATAGGATAGGATAGGATAGGATAGGATAGGATAGGATAGGATAGGATAGGATAGGATAGGATAGGATAGGATAGGATAGGATAGGATAGGATAGGATAGGATAGGATAGGATAGGATAGGATAGGATAGGATAGGATAGGATAGGATAGGATAGGATAGGATAGGATAGGATAGGATAGGATAGGATAGGATAGGATAGGATAGGATAGGATAGGATAGGATAGGATAGGATAGGATAGGATAGGATAGGATAGGATAGGATAGGATAGGATAGGATAGGATAGGATAGGATAGGATAGGATAGGATAGGATAGGATAGGATAGGATAGGATAGGATAGGATAGGATAGGATAGGATAGGATAGGATAGGATAGGATAGGATAGGATAGGATAGGATAGGATAGGATAGGATAGGATAGGATAGGATAGGATAGGATAGGATAGGATAGGATAGGATAGGATAGGATAGGATAGGATAGGATAGGATAGGATAGGATAGGATAGGATAGGATAGGATAGGATAGGATAGGATAGGATAGGATAGGATAGGATAGGATAGGATAGGATAGGATAGGATAGGATAGGATAGGATAGGATAGGATAGGATAGGATAGGATAGGATAGGATAGGATAGGATAGGATAGGATAGGATAGGATAGGATAGGATAGGATAGGATAGGATAGGATAGGATAGGATAGGATAGGATAGGATAGGATAGGATAGGATAGGATAGGATAGGATAGGATAGGATAGGATAGGATAGGATAGGATAGGATAGGATAGGATAGGATAGGATAGGATAGGATAGGATAGGATAGGATAGGATAGGATAGGATAGGATAGGATAGGATAGGATAGGATAGGATAGGATAGGATAGGATAGGATAGGATAGGATAGGATAGGATAGGATAGGATAGGATAGGATAGGATAGGATAGGATAGGATAGGATAGGATAGGATAGGATAGGATAGGATAGGATAGGATAGGATAGGATAGGATAGGATAGGATAGGATAGGATAGGATAGGATAGGATAGGATAGGATAGGATAGGATAGGATAGGATAGGATAGGATAGGATAGGATAGGATAGGATAGGATAGGATAGGATAGGATAGGATAGGATAGGATAGGATAGGATAGGATAGGATAGGATAGGATAGGATAGGATAGGATAGGATAGGATAGGATAGGATAGGATAGGATAGGATAGGATAGGATAGGATAGGATAGGATAGGATAGGATAGGATAGGATAGGATAGGATAGGATAGGATAGGATAGGATAGGATAGGATAGGATAGGATAGGATAGGATAGGATAGGATAGGATAGGATAGGATAGGATAGGATAGGATAGGATAGGATAGGATAGGATAGGATAGGATAGGATAGGATAGGATAGGATAGGATAGGATAGGATAGGATAGGATAGGATAGGATAGGATAGGATAGGATAGGATAGGATAGGATAGGATAGGATAGGATAGGATAGGATAGGATAGGATAGGATAGGATAGGATAGGATAGGATAGGATAGGATAGGATAGGATAGGATAGGATAGGATAGGATAGGATAGGATAGGATAGGATAGGATAGGATAGGATAGGATAGGATAGGATAGGATAGGATAGGATAGGATAGGATAGGATAGGATAGGATAGGATAGGATAGGATAGGATAGGATAGGATAGGATAGGATAGGATAGGATAGGATAGGATAGGATAGGATAGGATAGGATAGGATAGGATAGGATAGGATAGGATAGGATAGGATAGGATAGGATAGGATAGGATAGGATAGGATAGGATAGGATAGGATAGGATAGGATAGGATAGGATAGGATAGGATAGGATAGGATAGGATAGGATAGGATAGGATAGGATAGGATAGGATAGGATAGGATAGGATAGGATAGGATAGGATAGGATAGGATAGGATAGGATAGGATAGGATAGGATAGGATAGGATAGGATAGGATAGGATAGGATAGGATAGGATAGGATAGGATAGGATAGGATAGGATAGGATAGGATAGGATAGGATAGGATAGGATAGGATAGGATAGGATAGGATAGGATAGGATAGGATAGGATAGGATAGGATAGGATAGGATAGGATAGGATAGGATAGGATAGGATAGGATAGGATAGGATAGGATAGGATAGGATAGGATAGGATAGGATAGGATAGGATAGGATAGGATAGGATAGGATAGGATAGGATAGGATAGGATAGGATAGGATAGGATAGGATAGGATAGGATAGGATAGGATAGGATAGGATAGGATAGGATAGGATAGGATAGGATAGGATAGGATAGGATAGGATAGGATAGGATAGGATAGGATAGGATAGGATAGGATAGGATAGGATAGGATAGGATAGGATAGGATAGGATAGGATAGGATAGGATAGGATAGGATAGGATAGGATAGGATAGGATAGGATAGGATAGGATAGGATAGGATAGGATAGGATAGGATAGGATAGGATAGGATAGGATAGGATAGGATAGGATAGGATAGGATAGGATAGGATAGGATAGGATAGGATAGGATAGGATAGGATAGGATAGGATAGGATAGGATAGGATAGGATAGGATAGGATAGGATAGGATAGGATAGGATAGGATAGGATAGGATAGGATAGGATAGGATAGGATAGGATAGGATAGGATAGGATAGGATAGGATAGGATAGGATAGGATAGGATAGGATAGGATAGGATAGGATAGGATAGGATAGGATAGGATAGGATAGGATAGGATAGGATAGGATAGGATAGGATAGGATAGGATAGGATAGGATAGGATAGGATAGGATAGGATAGGATAGGATAGGATAGGATAGGATAGGATAGGATAGGATAGGATAGGATAGGATAGGATAGGATAGGATAGGATAGGATAGGATAGGATAGGATAGGATAGGATAGGATAGGATAGGATAGGATAGGATAGGATAGGATAGGATAGGATAGGATAGGATAGGATAGGATAGGATAGGATAGGATAGGATAGGATAGGATAGGATAGGATAGGATAGGATAGGATAGGATAGGATAGGATAGGATAGGATAGGATAGGATAGGATAGGATAGGATAGGATAGGATAGGATAGGATAGGATAGGATAGGATAGGATAGGATAGGATAGGATAGGATAGGATAGGATAGGATAGGATAGGATAGGATAGGATAGGATAGGATAGGATAGGATAGGATAGGATAGGATAGGATAGGATAGGATAGGATAGGATAGGATAGGATAGGATAGGATAGGATAGGATAGGATAGGATAGGATAGGATAGGATAGGATAGGATAGGATAGGATAGGATAGGATAGGATAGGATAGGATAGGATAGGATAGGATAGGATAGGATAGGATAGGATAGGATAGGATAGGATAGGATAGGATAGGATAGGATAGGATAGGATAGGATAGGATAGGATAGGATAGGATAGGATAGGATAGGATAGGATAGGATAGGATAGGATAGGATAGGATAGGATAGGATAGGATAGGATAGGATAGGATAGGATAGGATAGGATAGGATAGGATAGGATAGGATAGGATAGGATAGGATAGGATAGGATAGGATAGGATAGGATAGGATAGGATAGGATAGGATAGGATAGGATAGGATAGGATAGGATAGGATAGGATAGGATAGGATAGGATAGGATAGGATAGGATAGGATAGGATAGGATAGGATAGGATAGGATAGGATAGGATAGGATAGGATAGGATAGGATAGGATAGGATAGGATAGGATAGGATAGGATAGGATAGGATAGGATAGGATAGGATAGGATAGGATAGGATAGGATAGGATAGGATAGGATAGGATAGGATAGGATAGGATAGGATAGGATAGGATAGGATAGGATAGGATAGGATAGGATAGGATAGGATAGGATAGGATAGGATAGGATAGGATAGGATAGGATAGGATAGGATAGGATAGGATAGGATAGGATAGGATAGGATAGGATAGGATAGGATAGGATAGGATAGGATAGGATAGGATAGGATAGGATAGGATAGGATATAAAATAAAAAAAAATAAAAAAATAAACCAAGGTCGACCAAAGCGCTTAACACAGAAACGAGCACAACGACAATGTAAAACCACGAGACATTTAAAACCAACAAAACAACAGTCAACATCTCAAACTGTGATGAACCAGAGCTACCTGCAGTGGAGCACTTCCTGTATTACCACGTGACATCACAAGGTGGAACATAGTGTTTCCAGTTTGAGAGAGGAATTCCACCTAAATATGCCGGATTTGTGCGTTAAACATGTGCGAATGAAACAAAACATAAGTCCAAGTATGTCTGTCATGAGGAGGCAACATTATAACACGGGCCTGTCATGATCCCTGTCCTGCTCTCCCTGCGCCCTCGTCTCCCTCTTCCCTCACCTGTCTGTCTCCGGAGCTGGGCGGAATCCTGACTCCTCCCGCGCGCACCTGCCTTCCATCAACGCAATCAACACGACCTGCCGTGGATAAGAGGGGTCTGGACGAGTCACTCGGTGCCGGAACGTCCGCGTACTCACGTGAATATGCTCTTGGCTTTACACTTCTTTTGATTGCTACATGCTCATACTTATTGGAACTTTTTTGCCCTCCTCCAGGAATCCGCCGAGGACCAGCTCCGGATCTCCCCTGCCCCTGCACCTCAGCTCTGGTATGGTCTTGTCTCGTCTTGCTCACCGTGCACCTCTGTCCCTCCACGTCCACGATCCCGCACCTACGCTCCCCAGCTCCTATGGATTTTGATTTACGACTTGTTAAAGATTACGAACTAAGTGTGGAACTATTACTTTTGTTATCACGTGTGTGAATAAAGACATTGTTAAACCTTCGTGAGTCTGCACCCTTGGTCCTTACGCCATGCTGGTTACGACAGGGCCCTTTAAAGTTAGGCACGTCTTTCACCATTTTTTGTCTCTCAATAGAAAGTGTGGCCAGTGCATTTAGTCAGTGTTGAGATATTGTTTTCCTGAGGGTTTTGATTCTCTTTCAGTTGTTAAAATAATTGAATTTGAGGCTTTTACACTGTTTTTGTAGAGCCCATATTACACTTTTTATATTACACTATGTTATAATGTCGTTTCCTCATCACAAACACACCTGGGGTTGTGTTTTGTTTCACGCACACATCTTTAACGCAAACATCCTCCATTTTTAGATTTCTTCTCTCAAACAGAAAACACTCTTTTTAACCTTGTGATGTCTCGTTGGTAACCCAGGAAGAGCTCCACAGCGTTTTTTAAACTCCGCACACCTTCACGGGAATCATACGGATAGTTTCAGCCCTAGAATTCCCCATCGCAACTGAACAAAAGGTCAAAGGTCAAACTGTTAACTGGAAAACTATCGCTTCGTGACATCAGAAAAGCTCACAAGGATACATTTTTCGTAACATAGGACCTTTTATGTCTGTATATGTGTTATGTCTGTGTCTGTCCCAAACAGTCCAGACATGTTGCTGGTCCTGCTGTCTAATTGGCGTAAATATGCTAAGGTCTCACTAATTACAGCATCTGCAATTAGCATCAGTGGCTGCCGCGTTTGCCACTGCATTCACAACTTTCTTCCTTCTCCTCTGATTTGAGTAATGAATGAGTATGTTTTTCTAATCAGACCCAATTTGAAGTGATTAGCAGTTACAACGCCACATTATCCAAAACAAACAAGTCACCGTGTTGGTTTTAAACTGCCGGACAAATCTACTCCACATGATATGGAGTTATTCGTGGAAAGACTGAGTTCAAATGTGTGTTGGAATAAAACATGTTTGGATAAAAATAATAATAAAGCAACGACAGGGAAGTTCTTTTGGAGTTTGAAGTTGAGCGACAATTGGAGAAACGTGATCACCGTCAACACCGAACTCATTCTTATGTTAGCACCCTGGCCCTTTAAGGTAGGATTTTAACTATTGTGCACGTTTTGGGTTCACGGGAGAAACTAGAGTGCCTAAAGGGAAACTATGCAAACACAGGGAGAACATGCAAACTCCACACAGAAAGCCCCTGGGAATCAAACCCTGAACCTTCTTGCTGTGAGGTGTGAGAGCTATCCACTCAGCCACCAGCCGCAGCCTTATTTTAAAGCAACGTTCCTGCATGATTCCAAGGAAATGGAATGTTAAAACTATATATATATATATATATATTTTCTTATTTTATTTATTTTTAACCTCCTGAGACCTGGCGTCCTCATTTGTGGACAACACATTTTGGATTGTTTAGGCCACAGTGCAAATTTTTAGAAGAACAGCAACAAGAACATGTTCAATTTTGAATATTTCTAAGAGTTTAGAATATTAATTTTGTTGTTTATTTTTATTTAATTATTTTATTTTATTTGTTTTTATTATTATTTTGATTGTATTTTTATTTTATTTTTTATTTACTTATTTTTTTATTTTTTTATTTGATTAAAGCTCGGGTCTCAGGAGGTTAAATAAATAAATAAATTAAAATGTATTAAAAAATCACCAAATCATGATGAACACTGCACTTTTCCAATGCAGTCTATTTACCACGGCAAATCCCTATGAGAAAATCAAGTGGAACAAGAAGCATTCACACATCGTATAGTCCCTTTGATTAAGCCTTTAGTTTAAGTCCTCCCTCGGGGCCGTCATGGCGGCCGCTAGACCCTGGCCCTGTTCCCGGGAAATTTGGTTCTATTCCCTTCTTTCCCTGTTGCTGCGTGGTTTGTTTTCCAGCCCTGTAATCCACACTGGGGCTGAGCAGGCGTCCTCTTCACACTGTCCATCGCCGTGACAACAAGCTGCTTTGGACAGGGCCGGGACAGATGGACAGAGCAGAGAGTCCGACATACTGCTCCACAGCGCCCCCCGGAGACGTCATTAGGATGTGTTTAACGTGTCTGGTCAGAGTGAAGTCATCTTGAGGGTAAGGCTTGTTGGGAGTTAAGACATTTCGTGATAATTTGATGGGTATTTAAAATTGTGTTGACACGGAATGATATTTTTTTAGGAAAATAAGTGAAAGCTGCAGAGCTCTGTGTAACTTCTGGTATCATGTCACCGTGGCTAGTGCTCACGTTTCACAGCAACAAGGGTCCAGGTTTGCCCATGTGGAGTTTGCGTGTTCTCCCCGTGTCTGGGTGGGTTTCCTCCAGTTCCCCCATCATCCCAAAACATGCACAATACGTCAAATCTTACGGCTGAGGTAGTTCTGACCAAGACTAGCTCAAGATCTGGAGTTGGGTCCTACTGCTCCTGACAGGTTGCACTTGAAGGATGAGGCAAATACAGAGGACACATTTCTCTACGAGGACAATAAAGTACAATAAAGTAGTAAAGAGTTTCCACTGGAGTAACTACAGGGCCCACTGTGGTACCTGGTTTTCCCATCGGTCTCCCATTCACGTACTAACCAGGTTTTCCTTCTGAGATCTGACAAGACACATAATCAGGGCTGGGGAATACAAAAAAATGTTAAATATAAAAAATGAATCAATATTTTTTCATATGGCACAGCACTAGTCGGATAAACTACAGGCCTGAAAGAATAATTCAAAATAAGACTTTAGAGACCTTAGAACAACTCACATAAGGTTTGTCAAGTTGTTGTGTACAGTTTGTATCATGTTTTTTGCATATTTATGGAGAATTGTCATGTGGGAGCGTGGGGGATATAGGCTCGTGGTCGAAGCGTTGGACGGAGTCTTACAGCTGACGATGAGGAGGGTTCGAATAGGGCCCAGAAGAGAGGTACAAAGCTCAAAAAAGCATCTGATCCCTGTAAGATTGAGTGCAGCCATAGCAGCACTTTCAGAGGTAGCGGTAGAACATATGTTATGAGTCCATCTGCTGCTGTGATGTTGTCGTACCGTTTGTTTACACATTGGTTTTGTGTTTTACCTGCGCAGGTGTGTGAGCAGACCACAGCTCCATATGCCCGTCTTCACTCAGGATTACGGGAATGCTGTGGAACTGTTTTAGGGATCATGTACGACAAACCACAAGGGCCGCCGGGAATCCAACCCAAGGAAGTGAAACTCACTTCCACCCACATCCATGTGAGGAGGAAATGAAATATGTCACCACGTCTGTTCATTTATTGGTGTACAATTCACTAATCAAAGGTGCTTTTTTTTTTAGTGCAATATACACTGAAAAAGTCAAAAGTTTGGACACACTTTTTCATTTTTCGATGTTTTAAAATATCATTGCTTAACCTTTGCTTTCTCCACTGCTCTGCACTCGTGGCATTTCTTGGCCCTCACATGGTATGACACCTTGAAGTCAAAAACATTTCAGGAGACTTCATCTTGAAACTTAAAGCTAAAAGTAAAAGTTCACATTTTTTTACAAAATTCCTCATATATTTGTCTCTTCTGTATGTCGAAAATGTAGAGAGTACGAAACAAAGGGGGAAATCATTGAATAAGAAGGTGTGTCCAGACGTTTGACTGGTCATGTAGTTTTTACAGATAAACAATAATATTGAAACTTTACGTCACTGACACAATAACCCAACAGCAAGATAATCTATCAGGTCATCATAATTATCAATGTCGTAAATGTTATGGAGTGGTAAGAATCTATACGATCTATACTTTTAAAATATCACCTGTGATATTACATTTCATGACAGAGAAACTCTAAAAGCAGATTTTCATTTGACGCTTTCACCGGGATAGGACTCCTGACCTCAGAGTGGATCCTACTTTACATGTTTTTAGTGATGGGGGAAACAGTGGCACCCGCAAGAAACCTACGCAGGCACGAGGAGAACATGCAAACACATCAAACTCATCAAACTCAGGACCTTGTTGCTGTGAGGTGTAATTCTCTCTGCCAATATGGCCTCACTGAAGTGTTACACTTCTTCTACAAAACTATTGTTTTGAAAATGCTGTATTTGCCAAAACAAAACATTAACATGTTTGATAAGTTTCACTTTTGCTTTTGCTCTTAACTATAAGGAGGTAGAGATCACACAATTACTCAAACATGGATGACATGTGAAATGTCTTGAGGCATGTTTTTGATGAACAATGTTATAACAATGTCAATTTTTCATACCTCTTTTTTTTTTTTTTTTTTTTTTTTTTTTTTACAAATTTGAGCTTTAGAGACACAAATATGCATGATTACTGAAACATGTGAATAAAACAAAACACACCTCCAGGTATGTTTTTGACAAGTAAACTACATTCTAACACAGTTAAAAGCTAACAGCCAGTTCAGTAGGTCCTTTAATTATCAGTTCAGCCATTGCATGTACCTGGTTTTGCTTAACGCCCTCTCTCCTCATCGCACTGGTTTGATCCGACGCCAAATCACACGCCTTTGAAACGCTCTGCTTTAACAAGACCTGTGTCTGTAAAAATATGAACCAAACAAGTTATTATCACTATTATCTCTCCAAAAAGTCCAGCGGAGGCATTTCTCATTGATAGATTTTTCGCTTGAGCAAAGTTGGACAATTATTTTTGAATTCCCGTGTGCAAAACAGAGAGGGCAAGGTCAATTATGAATTATTAAAATATTTGCGACGCTGGGGATGGACTGTGTTTACGAATGCACAAGGGACGATTAAGGTCAAAATACAAAATCCAGATATTATTGTGTTCAAATTATGCGGAGATAATGTACAGTTTGGATGTCTACAGGATATGGAATAGTAATTGGACATTTAACCTATTTTAATCAGGCAAAGGGGGAAATACACGCAGCGGGTCGCTTTGTAACATAAATAAAATGGTAAAGATATGTAAAGCAATATGGTGTTGGACAGATTAAAATAAACAACAAAAATAAACTACAGAAATTAAGTTGAGGTGTCAAAAACAAAAAGCATAGACAAGGCACTGATTCAGGCTCTTTTTCTCCCAACCCATCACTCCCTGTCACCCTGCTTTGTTGATCTTGTTCTCTTTCTCACATTGTTGGCCAGGCGGTCCATCCTGATGCACTGGAAAGACCCTCACCCACCTACTCACAATGTATAAAAGACTCTCAATGGATAAAAGATGCCCTCTCTTTTATGAAACTAGAGAAAATAAGGCACTCTCTCAAAGGCTCTGATTCTAAATTCACGGAAGTCTGGCTACCTTTTCTAGATCATGTCACGTCTTTGACACTGGAGATAACCCCATGAACTGCCTTTTGTTTCACATATACATGGAAACCAAGTGATTGATCAAACTATGCTAAGTGTTTGAGTAGCGCATAGTCTGTTTTTGTTTTTTAATTCTTGTTTTTGTTTTTTATTCCTGTTGTGTTTTTGTTTTATTTTATTTTATTTTTTTTTTATTTTTTATTTTTTGTTTTCTTATCCATCTGTCAGGGGTTTGTTATGAGGGGGCTGTGTGTGTATATGTTTTAAGGTGTGTACACTGAAAATTGTTAATCTCTCATATTAGACTTGGATATTACACCTTTTCTTTGTTATCTGTTGTATATATTCTGAAAAATCTTTAAATAAATCATATATTAAAAAAAAAAAAAAAGGTACTGATTCAGTTTTGAGTCGAGCGTGAGAACTGACGGCATCATGTTGTTTAGATTTAGTAATAAAGTGTAAAGGTTCTATATTACGCTAAACTTACTCTTGTTATAATGTCAAAAACATCAGAAACAGACCTGGAGTTGTATGTTGTTTCATTCAAAGATGTTTGAGTAATCCTTTATTATTATTCTGTCGACATCTCCAAAGCTCAAAATGCTCCGCTCCACCTTGTGATGTCATGAAGCTGTAGTTTTCAAGGAAACGCCTACGTTTTACTGTTAGTTCAGTAGAGATTGGCTGAAATTACCCAAACGATTCTAGGGAAGGTGTATGGAGTTTAAATGTGGTAAACAAGAACAATCTAACATGTTTCCCAGAGTGAGGTGTAATTAAAGGGGTAACAAAATGATCCTAATATAGACACAGATATAGATGAAAATGTTTTAGCTTTGCCTGGAATGTGCCACAATATAGCATTAAACCAACAAACCTATCTTACATTTATTCAATTCAAGAGTTTTTAATGCTCTAAAATACAATGAAAAACATGCACGCATCCACAGATCTGAGCATTTGGCAGATTCTCCACCAGAAAATGTGTAGTACGCCTGTGATGATAGCTATCATGTTTAAGAGGGGGTATTATGCAAAATGGATTTTTGGAGCTTTCCACCATGTTATAACAATGTTCCCTCATCAAAAACATGCCTGAGGAGCTCTTTTATGTCATTCAGCATGATTATTTCAGTGATCTCTCCCGGACCTATTCAAATCCTCTTTACAGTTAGCTGTGAGGTTCTGTGCAATACTCCACCCACGAGCCTATGTCACCCACGCTCCCACATGACAATTCTTTAACCTCCTGAGACCCGAGCTCTTGCAGGACTTTATTTGCAAAACTATTAAGTGGTTGAACACATATATTGTAAAAAGCAAAATGACAATAACAATATAAAAAAAAAATATAAAAAAAAAATAATAATAATAAATATACAAAAAAAATACAAAAATATAAAATCAAATAAAAATAAATAAATAAAATAAGATAAATAAATTAAAATACAATAAAAAAAAATAGTAAAACAAATAAAAACACAAAAATATAAAATCAAATAAAATAAATAAATAAAATAAATAAATTAAAATAAAATAAAAAAATAAATAAAAAAACAATTAAAAAATCGAATCAAATAAATAATAATAATTTTTAAAAAATCAAATCAAATAAAAATAAATTAAAAATAAAAATAAATATTCTAAACCCCTAGAAATATTCAAAATTGAACATGTTCTTGTTGCTGTTCTTCTAAAAATTTGCACTGTGGCCTAAACAACCCAAAATGTGTTGTCCACAGATGAGGACACCAGGTCTCAGGAGGATATAAATATACAAAAACATGATACAAAACTGTACACAACAACTTGACAAACCTGATGTGATGTGCAGTAGTTTCATGAGCTGATTGTGTTGTTAAAACGCTCTGAAGTGGGAGTCACTTAGCGTGGAAACAGAGGATAGAAAATGACATTTATATATGTTAGTTATACATATTGTTATGATCTAAACCTATAAGTTCTGATGACCTCATGATGTAGCTGTCAAAGCTTAAGGAACATGACGTAGAAGTTGGATTTAGGAGGCCTGGCGTATTTGTACAAACCCAGGTGCAGCTGAGCCTCTTCTTCTGCAGGTTCTCAGGCTGACACCTCTCCCCCACTCAGCAGCCCCCCCCGTGGGCCATGTGCCAGAGTGCGCCCCCTCCACACTCCATAACGATGATCACTTGTGGAGATGGCTCCATAATGACATTCTGCTCTGGTTGGCACCTCGTCTCCGGATCGTGGCATCGGACCAAGCCCCGCACCCCACATGCATACAGAGCGATACAGAGATACAGAGCGATAGAGCGATAGAGAGATACAGAGATACAGAGATACAGAGATACAGAGATACAGAGATACAGAGATACAGAGATACAGAGGGCTGATACAGCGGGGTGAGGGAAACCACATCTGATACGTCAACAAGGCAAAGGGGTTTCATTCATTTTATAAATACGGACAATAAACAAGCCGCTGTGCCTGATTCTTACTGTCTTATAGCAGACCTATGACGCAACATCAACTTTTCAGAGCTGTTAATCATGTTATAGTTGTTTCCCTCTCCAGACTTGTTTCTTTTGTTAAGTTATTTTAGATCAATATTGCGTGACCGCTCTGACCGATCAGTGCGAGAGCGGCGCTAGAGGGGCGCAGAGAGAGCCGACGCTAACACTTAACAAAAAAGACAATCGAAGAATTTTGAGAAAATATTTATTATCTAAAAATAGGTAAAAATTGACACAAAATCTGACCTTTTTGAAAGCAGTAGATGCCCTAATCTAACTCAAGACAGCTCTAAGCTAGCAATACTCTATCCAGTTATTTTAATAAATCCATGTTCTGAGCTTTCACCTGAGGCATGACCTGTCCATATACTGAGAAAAACGTGTGTGTGTGTGTGTGTGTGTGTCCTCTATCTGCAGGTCAAGGCACGGGCAGCACAGGTTTAGTTGTGATTGTAGTCAGTGCTCTAATAAGGTACAGTTCTTCTATTATGTGTTTTCTGTGTTGTGTTCTTTCTCTCCACAGCTCAGTGGCGCCCTCTCTGCCTACCCCTCTCCTCTCTTGATGATGTCATTATTTCCCAGCAGCCTTTGGGAGCGGTGTGCGGTGGTGGGAGGGGGCCAAGTCTGCAGATGTTTCTAATTGCTCTCCATTACCAAGAATAACAGCTGTTTATATCTATCAGACTGAAGATCCAAGCGCTTAGCAGAACATGTCCCACCTGGTCTCCATCAGGCCCGTCCACAGCACGCGCTCTGCTGCCAAAATCTGCTCAACCGCTCCCAGCGCGCCACCGGTCACCTTCAGCCATCTTGGATTACCCACAATGCTTGGGTCCAGTGGTTAAAAACAGAATTGGCCCATATTTCACATGTTTGGGGACTGAGGATGTTTTTCTCGCACATATGGTGGAGTCCAGTGATGTGACGTTCATGAACGCGTCGGCTCTTTTGAACAGTCCCTTAACGTGAATGGCTGGAACCAGACCAAATATTTTAAAAGAACTGAATGTGTTTCTTTCAAATTTGTATGCATTTTTACACTGATTAAAGCTGAACCCACACAGCAATTTACACAGAAGCAGAGTAGGCAACACGAGTGAGAGCTGCACAACAAAGCATATTTAGGCTCATAATAGGATTTGATTTGATTTAATTTAATTTAATTTTTTAAATTTTATTTTATTTTTAATTGTATTTTATTTTTTATTTTTATTTAATTTTATTTTTAATTTTATTTTTAATTTTATTTTTAATTTTATTTTTAATTTTTTTATTTTTTATTTTATTTTATATTTTATTTTATATTTTATTTTATTTTATTTTATTTTATTATTGTAGTGCAACATTTTTGTTAGATTATGCTTATCACTTGGAAGCGTAGACTCACCCTCTTCTCAGTCTGCACCAATTCAATCAGATCTGAGCCTTGGTCAGTTCTCTCAGTCATACGTTTATAGATAAAATTAGTTCTCACATTGTCTTCTGTCTATTGAACGACTCCAAATGTTTCGGATCCTATAGAAGAACCAAAAGTCTTATCAGAAATTGACTCTTTTTGACTTATTTGGGATGTAAAGATGAACTAACATTATAATTTATCGTGACTATAGACGTCACAACATGATTACTTTTTGAAGAATAATCATAGGAAACAACAATGGTAGCAGCCAGCACAATTAAAACAAAAAAAAACATACAAATGAGACTATAGAGGCACATTGAAAAGTAATTGGGAGGAGGAGTGATACCTGCTCTGAGGAGGTTACCACGATACCCCGGAAGTTACCCCAGTATGGCTTTAAAGGGAAAAATAAACCTTATGATGTGATGATGTTTTCTGCAAATTGCCAGTGATGTCCAGCCAACTAAACCATAAAGAGTGCAGCGAGGACTTGGCATTGGTGATAAAAGTCCAGATTTGAATCGAATGATCAAATGTAAATGAATTTGAAGTGCGTAAAACAGGTTTTTAATTTAGTCTCTAATTTCTACTTAGTTTGGTGGGATAATACGTAGCAATTTGTGAAGAAAAGTCAGAAAAACATGTTTAAAATGACAGGACGTAGGGAGATCTAAACTACATACTTACATCACACTAGGAGGAATTCTATCTAAACCAGGGGTGTCAAACTCAATTTCACAGAGGGCCAATTTGCATAGATGTAAAAAAAAAAAAAAGACTGTGTAAGTGCCTATCGACTGAAAAAACAGACATTTTAATTTACCTTGTCGCGGCCACATAAAATGACATGGCGGTCCAGATTTCGCCCCTGGGCCTTGAGCTTGACACGTGTGATCTAAACGTTAGGCACAATTTGCATGTAAGAAACATTTTTATTATTATTTTTTCAAATACTTTTAACATTGATTCAACAATATAAAGTTATTTTGTTATTTTTTTTGAGGAGTTTTGGCTCAGTGTACGAGACGGTTGGGTTGCTAGGTAACGGTTAAGCGTGATGTCATCATTTCCAATTTGGTAGTAAAATTTTAAGCATAAAAAATGGCCAAATGTTTTTCTTAGCAAGATCTTAAATATAACGGTATTGTCTTTACTGTTTTGAAGTTAATTTGTACTGTACTCTATTCACTGTAAAAACTTAACATTCATACAACATAATGATTTTTAATGTGTGTATGGACTGTAGGAAACATATATGGGAAATGGTGATATTTATTGTATTCTACAGCTAATGTTGATGATTAACTGTTAGTCTTATAATGTAGCTGTAATGAAATGTGTGTTTTTTGTTCATCTGCCCACAGACTGCACATGAAAAGTAACAACAGCTAAATCTGGTACAAATCATATTTTCTTTTGTAAGATTAATTAATTTGTTCCTGGCCCCTGACAAATAAAGAATCAACTAAACTAACTTAACTAATAAAATGAGTAGTCTAACCCGTCATAGACACTTTAAGGTCATCCTGCAAACCTGGCCTGAAAAGGTATGTGCAGGAAAATGAGTAAAGTTATATTTTATTACATCTTTGTATTGTGCTGTTTTGTAAGATTCTTCTTGGGACCCAATGTGCAGGTCAATTTCAAGAGGAACAACAAGACTAACCCAGATCGGTAATGCACTAACACCAAAGCAACACTAAATAACCAAAGACTAAGTTGGTAAATGTATTTTACTGTCACTTATTTTTAATGTATTGTTTATTTTAGTTCTAGATTGAAATTTACTTAACAATCCATGCACATATTTTACTATCGCTCATTTATAAACCATAAGAATACTAATGTTTTGATATCGCTCTATATTTTTATAGAGAGGGATATCGGTCTGGTCACTTCTCCATCCATTGCACCTCAAGCCAGAACCAAACACGGACGTCCAATCACATGTGAATTTGAAGGAGCTCATTGGTTACCATCATTTACAAACAAATCACAGTTCTCTGACCACAGATTAACAGATATAAGGGCTTCGCTTATTGGTTCTGCAGATTTTAGCAATGTTTTTTAGTCTCTTATGATATTTTTTTCTTTACTTTTTTCGTCACAAGTAACAGTTTGACACAGACTGACCATGCGTGTCCCTGATTGGCTAATCAATCCACCTGTCAATCACATTCATCTGAACTCTGACAGATTCACTTCATCTTCGTTGTCATCTGTGCTCACAGGTTCACTGGCCGTCACTTCGCTCCCGCAGATCAATAAATTGGTACAAATTCATCTAAAAAACATTAATTGGTAAAACCCCTCGTTATCTTCGCTCACTCATTAATATTTCTAATAACCCCACGAGTCCGTACGTCCTTTAGTCGATCATCGTTTCAGTTCGCTGCACCCAACGACTGGAACAATCTACAAAAAACTCTAAAACGTAGTACTATGATACCAATAGCTTCACTCATCAACTCAATAAAATCTATAGTACGTGACCAATGTACTTGTTTTAACTCTGTTTTTAAACTCTGCTCACCCGTGTGTTTATATGTAAATAGTGGAAAATAGTAACTGTCTTAGTGTTGTTGTTTTGTTGTTGTGTTGTTGTTTTGTCTTGTCTTTGCCTGTGTGTGTGTTATTCTGTTGTATGTTGAAATTTCTGCTTCTTGGCCAGGTCGTCGTTGAAAATGAGAATTGGTTCTCAACCGACCTACCTGGTAAAATAAAGGTTAAATAAAATAATTAAGTTTTGGAGAAGTGAGTATTCTGGATCCCAGGCAAGTAGTGGTACTGTAGTAGATGAGAAATCGAAGCATTCAGAACAAGTTTTCTTTTCTTTGTATAATCTCTGTACCAACTCTCCAGTCTGCACACGTGGAATAAGCACCAGTCTATAGTTTGAAAAATAACTAACTTCAAATATCATAAACGTCTTCACAACCTCCTACTTTCCTTTTGCAGCGGCGGTTTCCAGTGAAGCGAGGAGGCCTGCCGTGTCCACAGAGCTGTTTTACACCCCTCAGTAATGTCCCAGGCTAATAATGCTTAGAACAGCTCCATCTTTCAACAGAACACTCCCGTTTCATTGGTCTTCATGGAACATCAAACTTCATCTGACGGAGCCATGAAAACCAGAGGAGCAGTGCAGAAGACCCTCCCAGTCACTCCCAGACACGTCCGGGCGCGTGGAGTGTGAGTGCAAGATGTAATCCTATCAAATCTACAGGCAAGAATCATTTCAGCGTCGTACAACAGACATTTATGATCTGGTTAGTTTATCATATTCAACACATTTGTATTAATATTACAACCAGGAGTCAAGTGCAATGAATAGATTATTGTTTGGAAAAATGGCACTTGAATGGAGCTTAGAGCAGAGGTGGACACAGTATTGATGTGATGATTTGATTTGGGTCTAGACGCTGGTGCTGGTGAAGGAGGAGATGCAGAGTCTGAGGAGGCTGATGGGTCTACTGCAGCGGAGGAGGATTGTAACTGAAATGTGAAATGCTTCAGGTTTCGTCTGACTGAAGACACCAGTCGGCTCTAGGGGTGGAGGGTATGGAGCATGGTCTTTTTGGGCGTGTTGGACGGATATAGCCCTGGCATAGTCCAGGCTCAGTTCTTGTTCGGTCATGGTTAAGTGCTAGTTCTGTCCTACACCAGAGCTGGTTCAGTCCCGGTTTAGTCCTGGTATGTCTTGGTTTTAGTCCTGGTTAAGTCCCAGTTCTGTCCTGGTTCAGTCCTGATTCAGTCCTGATTCAGTCTTTCTATGTCTTGGTTTAGTCTTAGTTCAGTCCTGGTTAAGTCCCAGTTCTGTCCTGATTCAGTCCTGATTTAGTTCTGGTATAGTTCTGGTATAGTTCAGGTTCAGTCCTGGTTCAGTCCTGGTTCAGTCCTGATTCAGTCCTGATTTAGTTCTGGTATAGTTCTGGTATAGTTCTGGTATAGTTCAGGTATAGTCCTGGTTTAGTCCTGGTTCAGTCCTGGTTCAGTCCTGATTCAGTCCTGATTCAGTCTTGGTTTAGTTCTGGTATAGTTCAGGTATAGTCCTGGTTTAGTCCTGGTTCAGTCCTGATTCAGTCCTGATTCAGTCCTGATTCAGTCTTGGTTTAGTTCTGGTATAGTTCTGGTATAGTTCAGGTATAGTCCTGGTTTAGTCCTGGTTCAGTCCTGGTTCAGTCCTGATTCAGTCCTGATTCAGTCTTGGTTTAGTTCTGGTATAGTTCAGGTATAGTCCTGGTTTAGTCCTGGTTCAGTCCTGATTCAGTCCTGATTCAGTCCTGATTTAGTTCTGGTATAGTTCAGGTATAGTCCTGGTTCAGTCCTGTTTCAGTCCTCGACACATTTACAGCCTGTTCACCTGTAGGAGGAGAGTGGAGAGAATGGTGTTGTCAGCAAGTTGAGTCTTTTTGGGCGTGTTGGGTAGATATAGTCCGGGTTCAATCCTGGTTAGTCACGTTTAAGTCCTAGTTTTGCCCTGGTTCAGTCCTGGTTAAGTCGTAGTTCTGGCTTAGTTCTGTTCTGGTTTTGTCCTGGTTCAGTTCCAGTTTATTCCTGTCATAGTTCAAGTATCGTCTTGGTTTGGTCTTGATTCAGTCCTGGTTTAGTCCTGATTCAGGCCTGGTGTAGTCCTGGTTTAGTTCTGGTTCAATCCTCGTCCATTACTGGTTCAGTCCTCGACACATCTGTAGCCCGTTCATCTGTAGGAGGAGAGTGGAGGGCATGGCGCTGTCAGCAGGGTCTTTTTGTCCGTATTGGTTTTAAAACAAGCAATGTCGCAGTAACGTGGGAAAAACAATATATGGGTTGTATTTCTCTCTGAAGAGCAGTATGTTGTGGATGTAGTCGAGTCTTCTCATGTTTCCCACAGCCTCAAACCCTCCAGCTCCTTGTAGATGTTGGTGGTGACAAAAGCGATTTGTTCTCGGCGTGCTAAATGCGCCGCAGCGGTTGGACTTTAGCGAAGATGGTAGAGCACATTAGCATGGCAGTGTTTTTAATGAGGACTCAAATCTCAGGGCTAGGCAGGGTTGCTCACTTGGGCTGAGGCAAATGGGGAGTGAAGCGTGGAGCCAGAGATGCTAATCCGGCCTTGGGTCAGACAAAAGCATAGGGCGGGTGTACGAGTCAAGACTGGAACAAAGAGCAAGTTACAAAGGAAACACATCAGGCCTGCACCTGGATTTTTACACGTGTCTGAGTAAAATTTGTCCTGATACATCTAATAAACTCATTGCGGCGAATAATTAGGATACACGACATGGAAGTTCAGAATAAGTGGGCACTCCAACCTCAAAAGCAGAAGCATACAGGATTACTCATGCACGTGAATCAATAGAAATACAACTTTGTGTAAATTAGTTATGTGGGAACACTGTTGTAACATTGTTAAAACAATATAAAAGTAGATTTTACCAAATATGTCCCCTTTAATGCAATGTTAGTACTTTTGGAAGTATGTTTTGGAAGTCATCTGCCTTCTGTTTTTGCAGTGTGACCCCCTCCCCCATCACCTCTGCCTCCTGTCCTTGTCCTACCTGATCTGTGTCTCCATAGAGTCCCATTATAAACCGGTGCTGTCACTGCGCTCCAGATGAAACAGATGCTATGCTAACCGGCGCGCTAATGTCCCGGAATAACGGCGCCTTTAGCGTGATGGAGAGGGGCGACAGGGAGATGGGACACGCCCTCTCATGGATTTATGTCCTCTTCATGTTTTAGAATCTCATTATGTGAAAATGTCAGCTGGAGGGCAGGGGCCACTGTTACTGTATGGATGAGGTAGGATACTTTTAAATGACATCTCTGACTGAAAATTCCCAAATTGAATTGCTGTTAAACTGAATTATTATTGTTGGGATTAGCCATGGATCTAAAATAATGCATGCATTTCTGTCACCACATGGTGGAGACACAAGCCCCTGTTGAGGATGTAATACAGAATCTTCATTTTGGGCAATGACCATGGGCCAAGTGCTGAACCTTGGGGGACACCTTGTGAATGTGGAGCAGTGGAGGAGCAGCTGTTGGTGTTAATGATGAATACAGTGAATGTGAGGTAGAACTATAGTCCAGACAGAGCAACGCTGGAGATGTTGAGGGAAGTCTGGAGGCGAGAGAGGACAGAATGACTGTGACATCCAGGAGACTGAGAATGGAGAGGTGACTAGAGTCACATCAGATTGCTGGTTCCCTACAGTGGTGTTGGATGATGTAACCCTTCATTTGTCCAGGAGTGGTAACAGGCAGAAAGGGTTTCAGAGAATGCTGCATTTTCTCTGTTGCAGCTGGATTGAGCTGGAATAAGCACATCTAGCTGGCTACAACATTTCCTACACCATCTTATTTTCCTTCACACCAGCAAAACCTCCAGACCTTTAGCTGCCTCTGTAAGAGAGCAGGCCAACCAAAAGGACTCTTGCCAGGGCAGCAAGAAGCAGGAGGACCCACTGGGGCTGGAAGAGCTGTGCAAGCTGCTCTACTGTGCAATGTCCTCACAACAAGCTCAGGAGCATTAACAGGCCAAGACACACAGCAAGAAGCAGAGGAACAGCACAAGTGTCAGTTCCTTTTTAAAGTTTATAATTCTTTTTCCTTGGTTC
Organism: Periophthalmus magnuspinnatus; assembly: GCF_009829125.3. Classification (NCBI taxonomy): domain Eukaryota; kingdom Metazoa; phylum Chordata; class Actinopteri; order Gobiiformes; family Gobiidae; genus Periophthalmus; species Periophthalmus magnuspinnatus. Next base: position 33,025,471 of record NC_047134.1, read on the forward strand.
ATGCATGGTTGAATAATCTTTATTCAGGTATCTGTATTCAAGATGTCATTGCTCTGATCTACCTCTGCTATCATCACCACATTTACACGCCCACTTCTCTACAGCTACCACCTTCTCCAATAGTTTTTTCTTAGTCGGTGATCCACGTTGGATTGGACAGTATTGTGCAGCCATTTTGACACAGATGAACAAAAACTCTGCTACTCCTTTGCATAATATGCAACTATCCATAGGAGGAGCCAACTGCATGCAGCACTTTACTGGCGACGTTTACGGCAACGTACCATAAAAGGGATAGGCAAGTTTAGAGAAGTTATTTTGTTTTTAAGTCGTTTTTGATTAATATTGTAATTTTAAACGTCCGAAATGTAACATATTGATCCACAGGTGTCATAGATTATTACTTTATAGCAGATAAAAGCACAATATCTATTTTAATTCAGCTGGAACACTTGCACGGCTTTTAATGTTTAAGGGGGAAATTAACAATCTCCCATTGCCCAGAATGTGGCAGATTTTAACTATTACCCCATTTTAAGAACCAGATTCTGCTTATTCCCATCTTCCTGCTCTGTTTTAAACCATGGTCTCTTGATAACATTATTCGTTGATGGGACAGGAGTGAAGGTCTAGTGCTCATCCTGAATCTGCAGACATCATTACCCCGACACGCGAGGACACGGACTTTTCTTCTGCAGATTTATGGACACTTTTCCTTGACGCTGTCCCTAGTGTCAGACAGAGGGAGTGACTTACGGCTCAAATTCATCTCACTGCTTAAATAAACTCAAAATGAAGTTTCATTAATATGGCCAAGGTGGGACAAAAACGAGGAGTTAAGTTTACTTTAGATGTAAATAATACCGACACACCAAGGATAAGAGGAGGAGGAGGTCGCAGGAAAATGGCTGCCCCGATGTCTCAGGTTTAAATGATGGAGACTAAAATACAGCCTTTTTAGATTAAAGGTTCTAGATTATACATTATTCATGATTTGAAACTTTTGGACACCTTGCCGTTGGTATTTCATGTTGTACTTTTGTTGTACCGTTTGTTTGCATGTTCTCCCTGAGTCTGCGTATGGTTTAACTGTCTTCCAATTAACAGTGGCTCAGTGGTACAGTGTTGATGACCCACTTACTCAAAGGTAACCGGTTCAATGTGCTCCAGTCCACACTGTCCACACAACCCATTACATGCAGTGGGACGAGCCTCCAGCTAGGTGGCCTCTCATTGAGCCCTGAGGCACTGGTCGAAGAATGAGTCAAATGCAAAGGAGAATATTTTCCCATGGGGACAAAAACATACAAAAACAAAGAGATATTCAAATTGCTTGAATAAGAAGAAGGTCTATTCACAAAGAAGTCCAGCAGGAGGCAGAGCTATCGCACAGACGTGTGCCAGTGTTGTTATCTATGTGTTGTCATTTGGGCAAAAGGGTAAAAATCAAAAAGTCCTTGTGCTCCTGTACCAAGCACATAGACACATGGGATTCACTGCGGTGCTTGTCACCCACAGCGTACGATGTAAAGTAACCATGAAAGACTGATTTGATGGATGGCACAGATTAAACATTTCACAAAGGGTAAACTAAGTCTCACCCACAGCACACAACTCTCTGAACCAGAAGAAAACCAAACTCCAAACATTTAATTCCGGCCCTTTTAACATCATAAGAGGCCTGTTTAAACAAAAAAAAACAAAACAGAATGTTCTGCAAAGGTTCTGCGGAGGGTGTCATTTGTAATTCAGAGAACATTCTGTAAAGGTTTGGAGCAACAAAAAATAATGTAACACAACTGGCCAAAAACCTCCATAATAACCTGATGATAACCAAAAGTCACTTTCAGGGAACTTACTAGAACCAAACTTGTCAGCTGGGTTAACTCCACATAAGAGCGATCTGTATAAAGTCAAACAGATGGAGAGCTCATATTTCTGAGGGTCTGTGAATGCACCTCAGATCAGGGAGAATCTGTCAGTTGCAGAACTATGACGCGATGGGAGCGAGCACATAACACACTCAGCTAAAAGCAGATGGCATTCGGGGACGATGTGCTGTTTCTGTGAATACTGCAGTGGGTAAAACAGACAGGCCCCATCAGCCCGCCTCAGGACCCAAGCAGCAGCAGAGAGGCTGATGTGGGGGATGCAGAGTGAAAAGAGAGTCATAGAAAGTGATTGAGTGAGAGAGTGAAAGAGAAAAAAGAGGAGAGGGACTGAAAGGTAAAAGTATTTGATGAAAACATGAAGTAAGTACAGGTTGGTTGTAACATTAATAGCAAGATTCATGATTAAAATTTCACAGAAAACCAATTTAATAATACACAAATGTAGGTATTTTTAAAAAGTAGGCTATGCATCTAAAAGTAAGGTCACCTGTTCAAATTAATATTGCAAATTAAATACTTGTGAAGAGTAGTGTGAAGTGTGAAGAGTAATCAAAACGTTTAAATATACCTACGTTTCGTCACAATAATATTCAGTTTGATTCAATATCTTAAAGTGGCAGATTTTTTATTGTCTTAAAAATGTGGTATTGCAATGATCCAGAGTTACTTACATTATGATTTCTAAACATCCTAGTGATTCATCGCAAAGTTGCTCTTCAAAACAAAGTCATAGTGAAGCTAACAACTAGCATGGTACTGTGCACTTCCTGATTATCTGAGAAAAAACACATTATATTAAGCTGCAGATGGAATGCAGCTAACTTATTTTGACTCCAACAGTTTATACAATACATCTGGGGCAAGACACATTTTTCTCAAATACACTGGAAACATCAGGCTGCGCAAAATTGACTCTGGTGAGCTTCAGGCCATGTTATAAAAGCTGTTACCTCCTCAAAAATATACCTTTTAATATCAGTCTGTAACATCTCCAAAGCTCAAAACGCCCTGTTCCACCTAGTGATGTCATGAAGTGGTAGTTTTCAAGTTAACAGCGACCTTTTACCTTTAGTTCAGTCGAGATAGACAATTCCAGGACTGAAATGATCCAAATAATTCTAGTGTAGGTTTATGGAGTTTAAAAACACAGTGGAGCATTAGGTGGTGTATTAAAATTTTAACATGTGTGAATGAAACAAAAAACAACTCCAGATATGTTTTTGATGAGAAAAAAACATTAGAACATAGATTAGAAAATAGAGTCATATGGGCCCTTTAAACATTACGGCTCACAACATCAATAATATTTAAATATCTAAATGAAAAGTATGTCTGATTCACCTATTCATGCCTTTATTAAGTGAAAATCACATATAAATAATTGTAAAACATTTTAGGCTCTGCTCTCTTATAAAGCGTTACTCTCAGAATTCATTTTTCCATAAAAGTACAATTTGCATTAAACATCCCCAAATGCTCTCTTCATTTACTCCGCCGTATCCCCATCTGCCCTGTTACATTAGTCCATATTAAATTCAACATTATTTTAGCTGTTCCTAAGTCCCGCGTGCTAAACCCAGAATATGTAAGTACATTGTAAAGCAGGTTAATCCACTTGTACATATCTAACCTGCATAATCCATTCATATTGACTTTATGCCCATATATATACAAAAAAAAAGAAAAAAAAGAAAACAATATTAATAATTGTAGCAGCACAGATGGGCAGATGGGTATTTTAATAATGGAATCTGCTTGTGTGTTATTTAAAATATTACAATAACCTTTCATAATCCTGACTCCTGACCCCACACCTGGATTTGAAGACGGGTCCCTCTGAAATCCCCGGCTCCTGGAAACATATTAGGATTAGGTTTTCTTGGGTAAATAGTTTAGTACAGAATATCTGTTTAATTTTGCGTGTGGGATTAGTGAGACGAGTTTGGGAGCATGATAACATCTGTATTACAGCTGGAGGGCTAGGTCTTTGGTAAAGAGGACAAGAGCGGAAATCATGTCCTTAAGTGATGATGCGTACAGTTTATATTCTGGTTTTAATGGTTCCAAGCGTGTTGAATTTAGTGATGCAGTATATGTGTCTTTCTAATATAACTGATTTACATTCACAAAAAATTGAAATCAAGGTTAGAACCAAGACTAAACTGTCAGCATTTGGGAGGGAAATACTTCAGCAGTGCTAAGCTAAAGATAATACATAAATACAAAGCACCAAAATACAACTACAAAAAGGAAATTACTAGTTGCAATTGCTATTGTCTAGAACATTTACACTTTTAAATAAAATGGTGTGGTTCTTACTATTTGCAGAAATCCATCAACACTGTAAATATAATAATAATAATACATTTAAATTATATTAATTTTATTATTATTATTATCATCATCATCAATATTATCATCATCATCATTATTATTATCATTATTATCATCATCATCATCATTATCATTATCATTATTATTATCATCATCATCATTATCATTATCATTATTATTATCATCATCATCATCATCATTATTATCATCATCATCATCATCATCATTATTATTATCATTATTATTATCATCATCATTATTATTATTATTATTATTATTATTATTATTATTATTATTATTATCATCATCATCATTATTATCATCATCATCATTATTATTATCATCATCATCATCATCATCATCATTATTATCATTATCATTATTATTATCATCATCATCATCATTATTATTATTATTATTATCATTATTATTATTATTATTATTATCATCATTATTATTATTATTATTATATTATATTATATTTTTTAATTTTTTTTTAATTTTTTTTTTTTTTTTTTTTTTTTTTTTATTATTGTTATTGACTCACCCCTCTTCTACACACATGTTCCACAAGGTTCCATTGTGGGATCATTGCTCTTTTGCTTCTATATGAATGACTTTCCCACAGTTTGATCCAATAAAATCAAAGCAGCTTGAACTCAACTCACCTTATTCTGCCCCGCCCACTTTTGCCTCTTTCATTTCAGAAAATAAATGGAATATAAAGTAGGGAGTTCAATGAGAATATGTTCAAAGGGCAGCAAAAAAGTCAATAATGCACTGATTCTGTGGGACATTTTAAATCATCCTTGTTCTTCCATATAGAGATTATTTAATGTCAAGATCAGCAACCCCCATGGAAAAAAATACAACCAGAACGACGACGGCGGCGGCAGCGGCGGCGCTCACGGCAACGTCTGGAATAAGATGAATACAGTTTCCCTTTCCATATATTCACCGTCCCTCCTCTGCTCCATATATTCACCGTCCCTCCTCTGCTCCATATATTCACCGTCCCTCCTCTGTACCATATATTCACCGTTCCTCCTCTGCTCCATATATTCCCTCCTCTGTACCATATATTCACCGTCCCTCCTCTGTACCATATATTCCCTCTCCTTCCTCTGGACTCTATACTCATTGTCATATACAAGCGATTCGATTTCCGCTCCTAAACCACTGAACATGAGCTGCGTTGTCCTCCCTGATCCTCTGCATCCTCGTCACGAACAAACGCAGTGTATTTAAAGTGTCGTACACCTCTCTCCTCTGTCGCTGCGGTCTCGTGTGGGGACTCAAGTACGGCACCTGCTCAGACAGATGGTCCTCCTCCACCGAGCAGCGCACACCTGAGACGCGAGGGAATACTGTCACACTACGCACGCTCGCCAAGCTTTGTGCACGCTCACATATGCACAGTGGTGAAAGAGTACTGCAAATATAGCGTATAGTTTCATGGCTCAAACCGTACTCAATTGATACTTTGCAGTTTTGCAGGGGTGTGATGCTAGCTGGAGGCACTGCTATGTTTGAAGCTCTGTTAGACGTTGTTAGACACAATCGGACCGAAAAAAACAGTCAGTCACTCTCATCTTTTTTTGTCAAACACCTAAATAGGATCGTGAATGCTTGTATTGATCACAACTTCCTGAAAATGTGTTGTTTAAATCCATTTTGTATTTTTGTTTTCGGGTTTAAGACGAGTACGTGTTTAAAAATCTAACAATTACCCAACAAAATGTACAAAATTACAGTAACGTGAGTAGTTGTAGTTGTAGTTACGTTCCACCCCTGCACATGCATTATACATATGTAGGGTTTCGAGTGAACAGGTGCAGCGTGCAGGGGAAGAGACTAAACCAGGCCACGGAGAAACACATGGCGAGAGCAGTGAAGCGGCAAACACCTCATTTATACCACACAGAGGAGCTGGAGGAGGCCACGTCATCCAAGACTGCATCTCCTCCTCCTTCCAACACGTTATTTCATTTTGTCCTTTAAGCTATAACCCTCATCCACCCCCCTCATTTCCACCACAGCAGCAGAACCGTCAGCCTCCTCGAGCCTCTACACCGCCTCCTCTTCAACGTCACCATTATGTAGCACTCTTATCGATCAGTTAAATGTTTTGCGTGTTTGTACGTACTCCTTCTGTTTTGCAGTACATAGAAAATAAGATAGAACTCTGCGGTGCATCTGTATTTTGTATTTGAACATAAGAGGAGTGAGTCAGTGTCGTGCAGGGGGAGTGGGGAATGATGATATATGGGCAGAGGATATGAACTACCGTAAATTTGGGACTACAGAGCGCACCTGAATATAAGCCGCACCAGCTAAATTTGAAGAGAAAATCAATTTTGTCCATATATAAGCCGCACCTGAATATAAGCCGCAGGTTTTCATATTGTAACATGAGACATTTACACAGAAAGACGGTGCACGGACACGCTTTTTTTTAAACTGTGCCTGAAAATTGGCACCAACACGACAACAACACGGGATGAACACATCTGCAGGTTTAGAAAATAAAACTGCACCAACACGGAAAATCTGCTTTTATTTCCTCTGAAAACTTTTGTCGTCTTTTTACATTGACCAAGTTGGATTCATTGATGTCGAGCTCACGTGCAGTGGCTCTATTTCAGGGGTCGGCCCCCGCGGCTCTTTCAGCCTCATACTGCGGCTCTGCGTGGCTGAAGTGTATTTTATTTGTGTTAGCTCTTTTTTGTTGTAGTTTAAATTGGAAGATTATTATGATCTTAAAATAAAATAATATTTTCTTATTTTTCGTTGCTCAAAATAAGCGTCACACTCGCGGAACAATGTTCAAAACAAACACCTCTCATGTCTCACAGACACAGACACAGACACAGACACAGACACAGCTCACAGTCCTGCGTAAAGAGCCCTGATTTTCAGACGCTGTGCGCACAGGGGTCAGGAGCAACTTTGGCCCGTCCCTAATGACACACTAATAAGCTCGTCCGTAGATGTATCATGAAAATCCTGCTGGAAATCGCCACAGAAATCTATTTGATGTAGTGATAAGTTTATTATCTGCTCTTGTCTCCGCGATGACGTTTCACGTATAACACATCAGACACGACGCACAAAAGTAGAGCCACAACAGAGTGAAAATGAGCCAAAACAAAAGTCTGTGAAGAGATTTTAACAAAGGAGAAAAGGCCAACTGAGGAACCAGAAGAGGAGACTACGACCTCCAAGAAAAAGGAAGATAAATTTAACAGACAATGCCTACTTAAAATCTGGGTTTGTCGCTGCAGGTGACTCACGCGCACAGTCCGCTCTACGTAACATACGGGAAAAGCAAATGAGGCAATGAAACCTTCAAAACTGCTTTGGCACATGGAGAATAAGTACCTGGGATTAAACGATACGCCTTTAGAGTTTTTTTGTTGTTTTTTTTTTTTTAAAGAAACTGCGGAGCAGAGTAGACATAATCACATAATCAGCGCAGAGCTCACACTGATGCAGCGGTTTGGTGAGTTGTATTTTTTTAATGCACTTAAGTTGTTTTTGCCATATTTATCTGCCACGTGTAGAAGGCCAGTCTGTGAAAATAAAACCTACATTATTCCGTTATATTATTATTATACACAGTGTTATCTTCATTTTAGATGTCAAAAAGTATTTGCGGCTCCCAGTGTTTTATTTTACGTGGAAAGTGGGTCCAAATGGCTCTTTGCATGTTAAAGGTCATGACCCCTGCTCTATTTCCTTCTTTATCTTAAAAACTGCATCATATCCATTTCATGATGCGCAAAATGATCGTTCAAAATCAAAACTAGTGAATTCTTCAGAGCAGAATCTTTCCCCACGTCTGTCTCACTTTTACGTTTACAGCTAGAGAGCGCCCCCCATGGGCCGTTATCCAGTAAAAATTCCATAAATAAGCCGCACTGCTGTATAGGCCGCAGGGTTCAAAGCGTGGAAAAAAAGTAGCGGCTTATAATCCGAAATTTACGGTAGCTGGTTATAATGGACAAATGAAACTAGTGTCAATTTTCTACAACAGTGGGTCCCAAACTGTGGTAGAAGTACCCCTAGGGCTAAACGGAGTTACTTAGGGGAGAAAGACAGTTCTGGAAAAAGAAAATTGCCATCTTGTCTTTATTTCTTTTCTTTTTTTTTATTATTATTATTTTTTTTACATCCCAAGACTGTCTAAAAGTTTCAAATGTGATGCACATGGTTTACTCAAAAATATTCTGACTATTAGGTATTGTGAGCTATCTTCAGTTACTACAGACATTTTTTTTTTGAAGAATGTTGGAGTAGGAGGTAGCCCACCTAGCCATGAAAAGGGTCAGGGGTCACAACTACAAAAACTTGAGAACTACTGCTCTATTAAATCAGTGAAAGTGAAACCAAAGCTTGTGATCTTTACACACAATGTGCTCCATTGGCACCAGTAGTTGCCAGACCCAGAGCTGCTCCTGCTCTGACCAAACCCACACTGCACTAGACCCCGGGAAGCATCACCTCTGCGTGGGAAAAGTGGGCAAAGTAAAATCTGATCATTTACCTCACATAAATAACCAAGCACTACTACGTTCTCTACTGCTACTGTTTCTTTTCTGTTACGTAAATCAAGGTAAAGATACGCACATATTTTCCTCGAATGTCCATCTTGAGGTCTTAATGTCCACTTTGGCTGGAGACATCTGCTCCTCTGCTCCTCCTGTAGGTCTAATCCGGTGGGACATATGGACCACAGTGGACACATCTGTGCAGCATGTCCATCCTGTAATCTCACACTAACCTCCTTCTCCAGCACACCGATAATCCCTGCGTCTTCACGTCTCACGCTCTCCATTATTCCTTCCGTCTGTCCAATTGAGTGGACATTCAAGGTGAGTTACTGTAACTTTTTTTTTTTTTTTTTAAATATATATTTGAAAGTATTTGCTCAGGAGTACTGTGGACATTTTTGTTTAGGGAAAGGTTAAAACTGGAGTGTATTTTTTGCACAGTGGAAGGAGGAAGTAGATGTTTAACACTCACAAACCCTATGGCAAAGTATTAATATCCACATTCATTAATTTTCATGCATTTTTTCAGATGACAAAGTGCAACTAGAGTGGACCAGCTAAACACATTCAATCAGAACTTTTGCTTTTGGAGCTCACTTTTCTCACAAATATAATATAAGTAATATGTTAGATGAATTTATGGTTATGTGCGTCTGTTGAGGAGGTAGAAAACTAACGTACGTGTACACGGGAAGCATCAGGACCTGTCTGAATGTGCACGATCCCCGGTACTACTGTTTGCAAATTCCTTGGTTAGGGGAAGAACGGTGCCTTTTTAAATGCCCAGCACATAGAAAGTTGAGAACATATGCACACACTTCTGATAAATACCGTAAATGTGAAAATAGGACAGACATTGAGATTGACAGTGTAAATTCTTGCAGACATTGCTACCACAATTAGAAATTAATCCATCCAACTGCCGTAAGGTGGTCGCCTCATTAACCAGGACTGCGCTCACTACACCCACTCCAGAGTTGCTGTCTTTTCCTGTAACCTGTACCACCACTGGCCCCCGTGACCGCCGCCCTCCCAAAGCGTGTGTTTCTAAAGCTCTTCGGTCTGCTCAGGTTCAGATGGCTCCAATGTGGTCGCTCGATTGGATTATTGTCCTCTACGTAGATCCAATCACCAAACAATCTCTCCATATCGCTTTGGCCGGCTCTGATTTGTTTACGGTGAAATGAGATTGGAAAATTTGAAACTTTTCCCATATTTTTCATTCCCCGTCTGTCACGCCTCGCACCTGTCCTTAAAGGTCACGGAGGGATTGTGATTAAAACAATATTACAAAAGCGTTCTTCATAAGATTTTCAATATTTTACTCTCTGGGAGACAGCTCGGGCAAATTGTTTACTTATTAATATACAGGGAACAGCTTGACTTTCAGCACAAAGTCAGATGCAGGAAAAGGAAGTCCAAATAAGGTCATTATTCAAAACCAAAATGACAGCCAAATTTGGATGGTGAGTGAAGCATGTAGTAAATGTGGATCATATTCACAGTGAGTGTACTGTTACTGCAACATATTACACAAGGAGAAGTACAAACAACTGGTCCATAAAATGACTCAGGTAAGAGTTAAAAAAATGTATTTGATAAAACTTCTATTCAAGTAAAAGTAACTGTAAGAGTCTGGACATAGCGTTTCATGTACAGTTTGAAGCTGGTGTATTTGGAAAGACAAAACCTTAAACAATGTATAAAATCTAATATTTTCAAAGGATAGAAACACAAATTTGAAAAACTAAAGAATATCTGAAGGAGCGGTGCAAGGAACACAACGTTGAATCTTTTCATACTGTCAACATAATGTTATTAAAACTTCTCTGAGAAGTTCAGTTTTATTGGTCCTTGCCAGTAACAAAGTATAACATTTGGCCAGCAGGGGCACAAATACTTCCCAAAAAGATATTTTAAATAATGTTACACTCACATGTGTAGTCTGACACTGATTAAATTCATAATTCACACTTAATGCTCAGCACGACCAACAGGACAGAAATGAACAACCATCTTAGTGGAAAATTAATTTTCATATTGATTGAATATATAATATTTTACATGGGCCTTTATGTACTTTGTCGTAGGCTAATGATATTTGGAAGAGTCATAGGACACATGAAAACAACCCTAAAACATGATTAGAACAATACTCTATATGACACAGGAGGAGTCATACTGGATGGCAATTCTGATGCCACTTTGACATATGTTCATATATAACCCATTGAGTTTTTGATCTAAAAGAGCTCACATGCCACATCTACAGATGTTGATAATCAATAGTTGACCATTTTTCTTTAATTTTGATTATGGCTTTATTGTAACACACCATCAAAAAATGTCTTTTTGTCCTGTTTCTTTTATACCTGCTCATGACCAGCATCAGCCTATAGAGCAAAAATATGAAAAATATTAATTTAATGAAACATTTTTCATCCTTTGAAACAGTTATTTTTCTTTGGCGGGATCTAAAACAAAAACATATATGAGCAAACACATCAGTGGCTATATTTACATGCACACCAGAAATCTGAAGTTCTCAGGTTATTATTGTCTTGGGTGTTTTGAAAGGCACTTATAAATAAAATGCATTATTATTATTGTCTTTGGGCTAGTTGCCGGTCTGTGGCAGTGGTGTAGTCCTACATTAGACCTGGTTTACATCTGGTGGTACTCGGACAAATCAAACTGAGCAGCAGTAAGGAAAAAGTACTGCCTTTATAGTTGTCTGGTTTTATATCAAGTCTCCTGTGGCTTGGGAAAGGATTGTAATAGTTGGAGATTTTAACGTACATGTTGATAACAGCAGTGACTTAGTACTTCAGTGTTTTACCCAGAATGTGAATAAACCAACCCACAGTCACAAGCACATCCTGAACCTTGTTCTAACATATGGTACAAAGATCAGTGACCCCAATGTCCTCCCTCAAAACCCCATATTAACAGACCACTACCTTTCAATTTATCCTTAAAGATTATCCTGCTCCACAGAATTAAACTATAATGAAAAGAATAATATTTGAAAAATGTATGTTTTAAGTTCAAAGAAATAATAGAGCCAATACTTAAAGAAATGTCATGTGACCCTGTCATGTGACCCTGTCATGTGACCCTGTCATGTGACCCTGTCATGTGACCCTGTCATGTGACCCTGTCATGTGACCCTGTCATGTGACCCTGTCATGTGACCCTGCTGACAACAGGTTTAATCCAACTATAAGTGATCAGTTTGTTGACAGATCTATGACTCCCGCTCTTGATATTGTAGCTCCCTTAAAACAGAAGGCTGTTAGGCCCAGACCCCTGTCCCATTGTACAATGGCCCCATGGTGCTGCCCTCTCTAAAACAATCACACTGGAGAATGTCAACAGCCTCCAGCTCTACAGGAAGGAGCCTTGGAGTGTTACTTGAGCAAGAGCTCTCATTCACAGCACATATAAACCAAGCCTGCAAAGTTGCCTTTTTACACTTAGTAATATTGCTAAAATCACAAATATCTTGCCTAAAAGTGACTCCATGCGTCATCATGAATCCATGCATCATCAGGGCTAGATAACTATAATTCCCTACAAGCCGTGTGTCCTAAAAACTGTATAAAAAGCATCCAGAAGAATCCCAGGTTCAGGAACTAAAAGAAGAGAGCACATCACCCCAATGCTGGAGTCCCTTCACTGGCTTCTGTCGAGTTTAGACTTAAATTGAAATTCTCCTCCTGACATATAAAGCCAGCTCCTACACTCCTGTGTTATGGAGTCAGTGCAATTATGGCCAGGCCAGTTAGGAGCAGAAATAAAACCCACTGTTTTGGTTAAGCTGCTTTAGAAACACCTCTGCTGGGGGGAGGTTTGGTAACCTGAGCACTATCCTCTGTTTCCTCTTACTTTCCCTGTCAACAACATTCACTATTCAATTCACCTGGAGTCTGTTCATTGCTATTCACAAGTTGTTCCCTGTCACACTTCCCTCTGGGGAGTGCGACTGTTTCAACAAAGTGACCACAGACCAAGAGCAGACTTTCTATAGTTAGTAATGATGGCCACCTTGTACTCCAAAATCTCTCACGTTTTTGCTTCATTCATTATATATTCCCAAAGAATTCTACAACCATTTAAATTAAGTATTTTTGCATGCTGTTTATAACAAGTTGAACAAAGGAATACTTAGCTTGCTCCTTGGTGTCACATCAGAAACAGCTGAACTGGTTCAACCAGGAGAACATTCTTTTGAAACAGTTCTTTGTCTTTGGTGAGGCAGTGGTACCTAAAACAGAAACATATATGAGAAAACAATGATTGTGCCAGTGGCTCTGTTTACACCAGAAAGCTGATCATTATCTAATGTCTGGAGTTATCAGATTATCGGCTGTGGGATAGTCCCTGGTTTGATCTGTGACAATTGTGTAGCTATGACAGTTGTGATATCACAGACATGTTAAGAACAGATTAAAACAAGTGGCGTAAGACACATATTTACTCCAAAATATGTATTAAATAATTTGATTAAAACAAGAATTGCCTGTGCAGCTCTAGTTTCAGAGGAGACCTGAGGGAAACACTGTTTAAAGCAAATTTTTACAAATCAGTTGGTTAACACAAGATAAAGTATTACTTTACTGATCCCTCGTCAGGGAAATTCATTCTCTGCATTTGACCCATCCTTCAACCCATGCCACCTGTCAGGTGCCCAGGAACCCATGTCCAGATTTTGAGCTCATCTTAATTGGCGATGAAAGCAGCAGGTAAATGAGTTTTCCCCTCAGAAATGCACCCACAGAGGTGAAAGTGTGATTATGGAAATGTACTGTAGTGAGCTGATGTTTGAAACTTATTAAGTAACTTTCCAGCACATCAAAACTGTATATTAAGATTTTGAAAACCCCGCCTCTTTGAAACCACTACAGATGTGATTGTTTTAGTCAAAATGCAGAGACATGTAGGTAGAAACTTACCTCAGTCTGTCAAGTGTGTAAAGTGCACAGGTGTGTAAAGTGCACAAGTGTGTAAAGTGCACAAGTGTGTAAAGTGCACAAGTGTGTAAAGTGCACCTGTCCAATGTTTTTTTATATTATTATTATTTTACAAATTACAAGTGCATTTGTTCATCTATTCAAATGTATTCATGATTTATAAAACATCTTTCATTCATTTTTCATGACTACACCAGTGGTTCTGTCCAAATCCCCTCAAAGAAAAATCCACTTGCAATCAGCCAACGGTAAATGTGAGCGACGTTTGATAAGCTTTACAACAAGGATTCAAGCATTCATCTGTGTGAGCTAGAATCGCACCGGTGTAATCAGGGCAGTCTTGCATGATGTCACATTGTACTTGAAACTGCTGAAAATGGACCTAGTTTGCACTAAAATTGCTAAAAAGAAATGACTATGATCAGTAGATAATGCTATTAAAACAGTGATATCTGTTTCAATGTTTAGTTCCTTTTTAAACAAACAAAGGGGAAGTTCTCCACATAAAGCTTTTAACAATTTCCAAAAGTTTCTTCCAAAGACAAAGACGAGCAGACTTGTCAAGCTGTGCACTTGGGGAACAGTTGTCTGGACTTTAGTTTCCGACTCAAACTTGTTGTTATTAGAAACAGCTTACACAGTGTGAGTACAGATGGAGCACAAAGAGCAGCAGAGCCAGTGCCACTTTAGTGCTATTCACACGAACACTGAGCGCGCCACCCCTCCATATCGCTCTGCTAGCTCTGTCCTAAGTTCTGAGGAGGATTTCAGAAATTTTAGTCAAGTTTAAAGGTGTCAAGATGTTGTTAAAGGAACAGTATGTAGCCTGTGCTCTTCTGCAGTAGCTTTAAGAGTTACTACAATCACAAGTGAACCTGTGCTGCCAGAACCTGAACCTACAGATAGAGGGCACAGACAAGTTTTCTCATTCTCAATATATGGGCAGACCAAAGATCAGAACCTCCAGAATTCACTCACTGAGCTGCTGAAGCTGCACTAGCACTGAGTCATGATGGGCTGCACGTGCTGGGGTTTAGGTAGGGACCATTCAGGTCAGAGAGAAGCATTTTAGGTTTAAAACAACTGGATTTCAAAATTAAAACTGACGAAGCAAAGGAGATACTTATGTGAGGCACATTCTGTTTTTGATACGATAATTGTCCAAATTATATTATAATATATAAACAACTTGGCCACCATGTCTAATGTTTTTGTAATTGAGAATAAATGAGCTTTACAATTATTATCAGTAAAAGCTACATTTGATTTGAACTTGTCTAGCTCACATCTGGGAACATACTTAGGTCATGTTTATGGAATTTAAAATCAAAATCTTACATACTGTTCCTTTAAGGCTGTAAATAGTGCAGTTATTATAAAGTGTTTGAGTATTCATGGGAAGAAAAGTATGGAAGCCTATTTCCGCCATGAAAAAAAGAATAAAAGCCCCACAGAAAGTCGAAATTACGAGTTTTAAACTCGTAATTAGTAGTTTTAAACTCGTAATTAGTCGTTTTAAACTCGTAATTAGGAGTTTAAAACTCGTAATTATTAGTTTTAAACTCGTAATTAGGAGTTTAAAACTCGTAATTAGGACTTTTAAAGTCTTAATTGAGCTTGTAGCACACTGCAACTGAGTGTACAGAGCAGAGGAGACAGGAGGAGGACTGTTATGTTTATCACCTACATACTTTTAAAAAATGAATAAATTAAGCTCCAGTAAAGTTTCTGGCGTCTTGAACAAATCAGTGGGCCCTGAGTGCTGTTCTGACCACTCATGAGCTGTGCTCTGTGTCTGTGAGCGCTCGTTTTCCTGGTCTGAGCAGAGTGCCAGCTGGTCACAACCCCGCTGGTTTATTGAGGAAATTATTAAAATACCAAATTCATTTAATCAAAATTGATAAGGTTCACTTTTTGTAAATGTTACATTCCCAAAATTACGAGTTATAAACTCATAATTCATACTTTTAAAAGTCCTAATTACGAGTTTTAAACTCATAATTAGGAGTTTTAAAAGTCCTAATTACGAGTTTTAAACTCATAATTAGGAGTTTTAAAACTCCTAATTACGAGTTTAAAACTACTAATTACGAGTTTAAAACTCGTAATTTCGACTTTCTGTGGAGCTTTTATTTTTTTTTTCATAGCGGAAACGGGCTTCCATAGAAAAGAGTTAAGGACTGAAGATTTGTAAAATATGTCCAAAGACACAAAAAGCACATACTAACATGTAATTAAGCCTTTACTATGTATTTAACTATTTGTTGTCCATTACTATGCGGCCCCTGAGCTGAAGTGTCACTGATGCATATGTGCTCGTGTCTGACTCCTCTGGCTCCGGGTGACGCACTGTTTGATTTGGTGTATTGTGTGTTTGTGGCTTAAACTACTGACCCATCACTAAAGAGCTGCTCTTAATCTGATGAAAGCGAGACGGGTTAACATGGACTCCTGCTGGGACTCAGGAGAGAGGGAGGAGTAGAGGAGAGGAGGGCACGGGGGCAAAAATATGTAATAGCACTTAGGGAAAAACTGTGAAATCCAGTCAAAATCTGTTCTTAAAGAGCGTTATCGTGTGAAATCGTGACTTTTTGAAGAGCTTTCTGGCATGTTATAGCGTTTCTTTATCAAAAACATGCCTGAAGAGGTTTGATTTGTCATCCATACGTGTTTGAATCTCTTTCTGGCACTTTCCACGCCCTCCTTATGGTCAGCTGTGCGAGCCTGTACACCCATGCTCCTGCACTTTTCTATAAATATACAGCTTATAAAACATTTTACAGTAATAGTATTAATATGTTTTAGTGAATATAGCATTTTCAAAACAATTAAATATAACATGGTGATCTAAATATGTTATGTGTTAGCACTTAATACCCCATAAAAGTGCACAATCCCTCTTTAATAATTACAAAAATGTTATATTGTTACTCGTTACGTTACTTCCAAACCCGCCTTTCTATCAGACTGAAGTTGAGGGAGAGCTGTATTCTGATTCTGGTACTGATTCAGTGTTAATCAGTGTAAAAATACATAAAAATTAGCAAAAAATTAGATCCAGTTCCAACCATTCACATTAAAGAATCATTCAAAAGAGCCGGCTCGTTCGTGGGTGTCACATCACAAAGAGGGAGACTATTTTGGAGTTTTTGTTTTGTTTCATTCACATGTTTAACGCACAAACGCTGCGTATTTAGGCTGTGTTCTTCTTTCAAACAGAAAACACAAATTACACGAACTGGTCCACTGTGTTTTTAAACTCTATACACCTTCACGAGAAACATTTGAATGATTTTAGCCCCTGGAACTGCCCGTCTCTATTGAACTAAAATTGAAAGGTCACTGTTAACTTGAAAACTACAGCTTCAAAACACGGACGGAGCATTTTGAACTTTGGAGATGTAGACAGACTGTAATCGTGAAGGAAGAGATTGCAGACCAGGTAGAGAGTTGAAAGAAGTTCAGAGGAGTTTTCCAGCACTTAAAGCCTTTTCAAGGTACTATCTATAGGAGGCAGGTCTTATAAGGACTTAACTCATTTTACATACTGTCCGTACAAGGTCATAAAGAAATGTATGGTTAGCTGTTTACAGAGAGGTAGAATACGTCACTAAGAGATGCCTGCAGTCACTAAAAAGATGTTGATAGAGAAGACAAGAGAGATTATTTTGTGTCAATATTGAGGAGAAAGAGCGGAGAGGCAAAAAAACCTTCAGTTACAAACACATACACTGCTGCTCTGAAGGGATGGGGGGACATAAACTTTGCAAGCAGCGTAAACACATATGACGAAATTCACAGAGAAATATATTCTGTTTTTGCATTTCCAGAAGGTAAAAGACATTTTCTGCAAGACTCAAGAACAAACATTAGTGCAGATTACATAGTTTACATAGTTGAATAGAATGATTATAATAAAGAGTGAACATTACATTACAGTACCTTTAAAATGAACAGTGAGATAACATAATATAACTTGAATATATATTTTGAATCCATCAGATGTGTTGCTAGGCGTCTTGTCAACATAAAGAGGAACACCAGTATCATGTGACCGAAGCGACTGGTTCTAGTGGAGACATCCTAAAATAAGTTTGTGTCCCATTCCTACAGAGAAACAAGTTCACCTTTATGCTTAAGACACAAAATAATCAAAGTAAAAATCATGCTTTCACAGACTAATAATGCAGGGTTACTTAAACATGAGGGAATGAAACAAAACACAACTCTGGGTATGTTTGTGATGAGGAAACGGCATTAGAACAGTCAGTTTTGTGTAATACGAGACCTTTAAGCTCCGTTGGTCTATAAATCTGAACACAAATGTCATACGTGCAACATAATCCTAGAACTACATCATGCACAAGACTGTATTTTGTATTTTCCAGAAACAATGACCTGAGATATCTTTGAACATGTTTCAGAACGAGCTTAGCCTAAGACGCTGAGTGACCTGGACATGGATGACCTCTGACCTCTGTCCTAAAATGATATGTTGTGAACAGAAGGGGCAGATTTCATATTTGGGTGACAGAGGGATTATGGGATAAAGACTGTGTTAAAATGGTTCAATATGCTATGTGTGATGTGTACTTCTGTAAAACACGGTGGATCAGTGTTTTAGACAATGACGATATGAAATTTTGATTAGAAGAGTCGGCGCTTTTTCTGTTCAATCCGGAAGTCTGAAAAAAGCTGTTCTAAATCTGTTCGCACATTAAAAACAAATAAAAATAATAAGTTAATGTAAGTGGATTTTAAGAACATGCTACAGCACATGTCAAACTCAAGGCCCGTGGGCCAAATGCGGCCCGCCATGTCATTTTATGTGGCCCGCGACAAAGTAAATTAAAAGGTATGACTGTTTAAATATGTCTGTTTATCATTAGATACACAGTTAAACAGCAATTTTTTCATATCTATGCAAATCCATCTGCAGTATTTGTAACTTGAATAAGTAATAAATACAGAAACGGTTAATTAACAAGATTCAAAAGTAGCTGCATTTAGTTGACATTAAATTTGGTCGCATTTAGTGACATTTCTCTTACAGTTAGTTACATCTGGCCCTTTGAGAGCGGCCATTTTGTTGATGTGGCCCTTTGTGAAAATGAGTTTGACGCCCCTGTGCTACAAGGTTTGGTAGAGCAAAGGATGAGTTTGATTAAAAAAAGCTCTATCCCTCCTTCCATAGTGTTAAAATCAGGCACCGCAGCTTTAAAAGTTCAAACTAAAACTCTGCTCTGAATGACTGACAGGTGCATTCAGCCAATCATTGCAAAGTGTGAACTCTCAAAAAAAAAAGATAGCTAGTTTTTCCACGTCTACTGGGCCCTCAAAGCATTTTAGCCAATCATTAATCTCAATAATCAAGTGAATGATGGAGGTTCTGAGCTTCCATGGCCTGGTCCATATACTCAGAACAACTTATGAGGTTGTAATTGTGATGTGTTCTATCCAAACTACAAAACCATTTTAAAGCTTCCCAGAGAATCGCTGCATTCTTGATTTGAACACAAAACAGTATGGTTTCGTGGCATCTAGAGGCAAGGGCGGGCGGGTCAGAATAAGGTCACTATGCAAGTTTCCATGCAGTTCCTTTAAATATGTTGACCATAGACATAATATTTTGATCCTGAGCTGATGTGAGAGCATAGACGACAGGTTTGTGTTTTTGCTGACCTGCGGATTCTGCGGCGGCCCAACATCTGCCCCGGAACATAACCCACTGTGACACTAACTCCACAGCCGCTCCCTCACACGGCTACATTCAGGGACGCAGTACTCGCACAGGGGCCGGCGGAGGCACTCGCTCCAGCACGGCGGCATATGCTTCGCCCAGCTCCGCTCTGGGACGCCGTAGGCTGCACCTTTCACTGCGATGTCCCGCTTTTACGTGAGGCGTGGCTAAAAACGGACGAGCTGTGCATTATTAAAGCGCGCCCAGGGTCAGAGCAGCTGTGTGTCTGCTGACCACAGGCTCCACTACACCACAACAGAAAACATACAAGGGATGTGCTGGTGAAGTATTCTGGTGTTTTTATTTTGAATGTCCCAAGATGAAGCAGGAGCTAGTACAAAAAAAACTAAAAAAAAAATGTAAAAGTGGAGGCGGACTTATACAAACATGGCTGCCAGACTCTCTCACGCCACCACTGACCCGTCTCACTTACACACACCACAAATACACAATAAAATCAATTTATTTAGCCAGTTTATGTGTAAAATTATATATTGTTATTCTTTTATTACCCACGCTACCGCTGCATTAGACAAGCAGTTTTTTTCTAGAGCTCGGGGATAGTTTGTGTGACCTTGTTGTTGAAATAAAATCCAGGGACATCCCATAATTACAACGTTAGCCTGTAGCTAGCCTCACGCGTGGCCTCTGCAGCATATGCTCCCCACGTCATAAAACTCCCCATATTAAAACGGGAAACTCTTTAACATAAAATACAACAGCGCCGCTCTGCTGTCCTGGGGGTGTAATTTACTGCAGGTAGGGTCCATAAAAGGAACGGTGTTAAATGTTCCGGCTCTCTTAAAGGGAAGTGTGACGGTTCTTAAAGGGGATGTTAGGGGCTCGTAAAAGATGTTTTCAGTTCTTTATGGCTCTCAAGCTGTTGTTGTTCACAACGTTTTACAAAGAAAATTTTTATGTCTTTTGGACTAGGTCTTAAAGGTCCTATATTATTCAAAATTGACTTTTGAGCTTTTAGCCGTGTTATTATGCTGTAATCTGCTCAGAAACGTACCTGGAGTTGTGTTTTGTTCCATTCATGCATGTTTGAGGAACATTGTTGGGCCTGTCTAAATCTCCAACGTTCAAAATGCCCCGTTGCACCTTGTGATGTCATTGAGTGGTAGTTTTAAATTGAACAGCTATCTTACTCCACAATACACCAATATTTTAGTTTTACCTTTTGTTCAGTTGAAATTGCCACAAAAATTCAAGAAGCAAAGAAGTTTCACAGACTAAAATAACAGCTGCAGCTTCAAAGTTCCACAATTTCAGGGCTGAAAATGATTCTAGAGGAGGTACGTGGAGTTTAAAAACACAGAGGAGTACTTCAGGTATTACTTCTGGTATTACCACTTGATGACGTCACAAGGTGGAACAGAGTTTTCAGTTTGAATGAAGAACATAGACTAAATGTGGTGAATTTGTGTGTTAAACATGTGCAAATGAAACAAAGCAGTACTCATTATGCCATAAATGGAAAATGAGCATAATATATACAGGCCCTGGGAGTCTAAATTCAACTGTATTTTGACTGTATTTTCTCCTTGACTGTGTATTGTCACGTGTCATAATCCCACAAGACATTCATATAATACACCCAGACATATCAGCCATCTGGAATACCCACAATAAAAAAAATAAATAAATAAATATATAAATAAATAAATAAAATATATAGAATACCTACAATAAAAATATAGAATACCTACAATAAAAAAAAAATATATATATATAGAATATCTACAATAAAAATATAGAATACCTACAATAAAAATATAGAATACCTACAATAAAAAAAAAAAATATATATATATAGAATATCTACAATAAAAATATAGAATACCTACAATAAAAAATAAATAAATAAATAAAAAAATATAGAATACCTACAATAAAAATATAGAATACCTACAATAAAAAAAAATATATATATATATATATATATATAGAATACCTACAATAAAAAAATAAAATAAATAAATAAAATATATAGAATACCTACAATAAAAATATAGAATACCTACAATAAAAAAATAAAAATAAAAAATATATATAGAATACCTACAATAAAAATATAGAATACCTACAATAAAAATAAATAAATAAAAAAAAAAACAGTATGTAAGATTTTGATTTTAAATTTCATAAACATAACCTATCTGTGTTCCCAGATACGAGGTACACATGTTTAAATATAATAAATAAATATACCTTTTGATTCATTCTTAAAGAGAGGGTATTATTTGTAAACACATAACATATTTAGATCACCACGTTGCCTTTTATTGCTTTGAAAATGCAATATTTGATGAAAATAATTGTATTAGCATGTTCACTTTCCTTTTGATCCTTTGCGTCTCCCTCTCACTTTCCTTTCCATGCTAAGTCACTCCCCCTTCAGAGCACTATCACAACATAATCAGTGTGCATGGAATTACTGCACGTCGCAACAGGTTTGTGAAGCTGCTGTGTACAGACTTGCATCCTGATTTTGTATATTTATCGTCGTGTGGGGGCGTGGGTGACGTAGGCTTGTGGGCGGAGCTTTGCACAGACTCTTACATCTAACAGTGAGGAGGGTTAGAAAAGGGCCCTATAGAGATTTGACATCTTAAACCTCTTCAGGCATGTTTTTTGATGAGGGAACGATGTTATAACATGGTAGAAAACTCCAAAAAGAACATTTTGCACTACTCTCTCTGATCTGAACCGTCACTACCTAAAGTTTCTAGAAATTCTGGAGGTTCTGATGTTCCTTTTCAAAAACAATATATTTATCACAGACCTCTCATTTATCTTAACCATTTGATTTTCAGGCACGCTATAAACTGTGAACTGGGTTACTCACAAGGTGTGCTCTCTGCCGCACAAATAAACACATTAAAAATAAATCACTCTGTTACTTTTTACTGTCACTTTAACAAACAGAGTGGACAAAAACAAAACAACTACGCGCAAAGTCTGCAACGAAGGGCCTCTAATTTGTCATCGCTGCTGATCTAAAGTAAATCAATAAACATCCAAACACATGCCTAATATTTTGCTGACTGTTTCTTACCCTGTGCAGTTGAACACCTCTCCTAGCCTGTGCTTAATGTAAATCGTTTTTCCTGCCGTGTGTGTAAATGTGGTGACTTAGGGATGGGCCAGTCACACAGGACTTTTATGGAGTCAACCTTAACCAACCTTAAAATCTCGTTGCGTGTTTGAACAATAAACATAAGATTATCATTTCTGTATTAATCTATTTCTCTTGGAAAGCAGCGTTTCTTCCCCACCGCACAGAGAAGGCAGCATATGTGGCCACCAAATCTCACATTTAATCAACGATGATCTCAATTCACCTCGAAGAATTCACTCAAGATCCTGGCTTCCTTGGTCATTACAAGCGCTACCATATGTTCCAGGAAGTACTCCAATCTCTGTTTAAACCGAGAGCGGATTAGACAGAGGATTTTGACTTTCCATATTGAGAGAATGATTCATCTCTGACCTGACCTCAGGGGTAAGAGTGTTCAAGCGTCTGCGGACCATAATATGTTTAATCTGACTCCTATTGTTCTACCAGCAGTGTATAGAGGAACATAGAACGAAACAGTGAAGAAGGCAGAGAGCGACAGCCAAACCTAAAGATTAAATGCACCTTATTTGATTTTTACTGTCTTAAAAACTTGACAACAGAACTAGTTTATTTCAAACAGTTTGCAGTGGTCCAAACTTATTCCGTACTCACCTTATGCATTCAGAGCATCTTAATTATTCCATGAGTTTACAAGTACTTTTCATAACTCTGAGACCAGTGCACAGTTTTTCCATAACGGCTAACAAGACATAGCATGCTAACGCGCACTTCCTGATTTTCTGACAATAAAGTACTTTTTAATTACATGGCGACTACACACAGCAGATGTATTTTGACCTCAAGAGCTGCTTATACAAGACGTCTGTACTGGAGTAACACAAATTTTACTCAAATTATAAAACATCTATTTCAAGCCTTTTATTGATTTTTTGAAACAATTGAAGGATTTTGAACTGATAAAAAAGATCTAAAAATGAAAAACTGCCAGAAAATCCATCTGTTTTGAAACCTGTAGGTGGCCTCTCTGCTGAACATGAGCGGTTTATGTTTACATTGCACTATATGGGAAAAATGCTGCACTGTCTATGGACTGGCCACTAGTCCAAGTCGAGCTATTCCAGCGATCCAGATCGTTACAGACACAGTGACGCAGAAGATGCAGAGGAGAGAGGTTCAGAAGGAGCAGAGGATGCAGAGGAGAGGGTCAGAAGAAGGAGATGATGCAGAGGAGAGGGTCAGCTGGAGCAGAGGATGTAAAAAAAAAGAGGGTCAGATGAAGCAGATGATGCAGAGGAGAGGGTCAGAAGAAGCAGAGGATGCAGAGGAGAGGGTCAGATGGAGCAGAGGATGTAAAAAAAAGAGGGTCAGATGGAGCAGAGGATGCAGAGGAGAGGGTCAGATGGAGCAGAGGATGAAGAGGAGAGGGTCAGAAGAAGGAGATGATGCAGAGGAGAGGGTCAGATGGAGCAGAGGATCTAGAGGAGAGGGTCAGATGGAGCAGTGGATGTAAAAAAAAAGCGGGTCAGATGAAGCAGATGATGCAGAGGAGAGGGTCAGAAGAAGGAGATGATGCAGAGGAGAGGGTCAGATGGAGCAGAGGATGCAGAGGAGAAGGTCAGATGGAGCGGAGGATCCAGAGGAGAGGGTCAGATGGAGCAGAGGATGTAAAAAAAAGAGGGTCAGATGAAGCAGAGGAGAGGGTCAGAAGAAGGAGATGATGCAGAGGAGAGGGTCAGATGAAGCGGAGGATGCAGAGGAGAGGGTCAGATGGAGCAGAGGATGCAGAGGAGAGGGTCAGATGGAGCAGAGGATGAACCTATTACTGTCTATAATGACTGCAAACCAAAATCCATATTGAATTCTGCGTCCCGTTTATATTTACTGGCGAGCTGTTAACGTGAATAACGCCAAAGATCACGACAGACGACAGCTTAGTGTTCATCATTTCAGTTCTGATTCATGCGCAGGTGCTAATCAATCTATAACTAACGCCGCCGTAAAGAGAAGTGGAGCCAATTAGCGCGTTAGCATTAGCACGTAGCCGCGGCAGCTGGACCACTGACCGGCGACTCTCTGTCTTCATAAACCCGACAACACCGACGCACAGTGGGGGAGGGGCCAGGGTCGACGTCGTTGCACTAGTTCCGACGAAGAAATTTAAAGGTATTGTGAATTTTGTCCGGTTTTACAGCGTCACAGAATTGAGCTTTTGAGCTTTACGTCATGTTCTAATTCTGTTACCTCATGAAAAACAGACCTGGAGTTGTGTTTTGATTCATACATTTGAGTAAACCTTTATTATTATTAGTCTGTCTGTGTCTCCAAAGCTCAAAATGCCTTGTTAGCTATTGTTTTTGCTATTGCTATTGTTTTTTCTGACGCACTTTAAACACACTGACGCACTTTACTTACCTCTTGAACTAAAACCACCGTAGGACAAATTTGTTTTTCTACTGTTTGTAAAAAATAATCGAAAAATACGTCCCCTACTACAACAAGATGTTATCTCTGTGCCCTCTGCTATTTTTTATTGGAGAAAATTTGTCCCTGATGCTATTTGGAAAAAAGGATGGACTCTGAACCAAAAATTTATGATAAATAATGAGATGAGAGATGTCTCCTTTAAACTAATGCATAGAATTTATCCGACAAATCAATTTATGCTCAGATAAATCAAAACAATTGCACTTTTTGTAAAGAACACCCTGAAACACTATGTCATCTTTTTTGGGAATGCACCATTACAAAGTCCTTTTGGAAAGACTGCTTAAAATTTATAAAAGAACATATTGATTCTAAATTTTTACTAAAATTTGAACATATCATTTTTGGTGTACATGATAAAAACTTAGATTCAAATAAAAAAAATAGCAATTAATTTAATTATTATATTTGGCAAATTTTATATGCATAAATCTAAATTTTCTTATGCATCCTTATTTTTTCCTGTTTTAATTAATCAAATAGAATCGTACATTTACACTATTTCCAAAAGCTTAAACAAAAAAGCGATGTTAAAGCTGCATGTCTTTAAACATTTTTGTTAAATGTCACAGTGGATCAAATTAATTTTATTTTATTTTTGTATACCCCCCTGGCATTATGTATTCTGTGTTCTTTTGTTTTTCTGTACTTTCTATTGTTAACTGTTAATCTAATTGTATAATTTAAAAAAAACAAAAAAAAACCAAAACAACAACTTACCTCTTGCACTTTAAATAACACTGACCCCCTGCACTTTACGTAACTGCTGCAATTTTACTTCTATTTGACTATTTTATTGTTGCTTTATTACTTGTTTTATTAGTCTGTTTTACACTGAATAATCTGTACTTTTTAATTCTCGCACTGATCTGTACTGTATTGTTTTTACATTGTGCGTGTTAATTGTTGTTTTAATTGCTGTTTAACTGTTATATTAGTTGTTGTTTTAGGACGACAGGTGTAAAGTAAAGTAAAGTAAAGTAAAGTAAAGTAAAGTAAAGTAAAGTAAAGTAAAGTAGTAAAGTAAAGTAAAGTAGTAAAGTAAAGTAAAGTAGTAAAGTAAAGTAGTAAAGTAAAGTAAAGTAGTAAAGTAAAGTAGTAAAGTAAAGTAAAGTAAAGTAGTAAAGTAAAGTAAAGTAGTAAAGTAAAGTAAAGTAGTAAAGTAAAGTAAAGTAGTAAAGTAAAGTAGTAAAGTAAAGTAAAGTAAAGTAAAGTAAAGTAAAGTAAAGTAAAGTAAAGTAAAGTAAAGTAAAGTAAAGTAAAGTAAAGTAAAGTAAAGTAAAGTAAAGTAAAGTAAAGTAGAGTAGAGTAGAGTAGAGTAGAGTAGAGTAGAGTAGAGTAGAGTAGAGTAGAGTAGAGTAGAGTAGAGTAGAGTAGAGTAAAGTAAAGTAAAGTAAAGTAAAGTAAAGTAAAGTAGAGTAAAGTAAAGTAAAGTAGAGTAAAGTAGAGTAAAGTAAAGTAAAGCTCTGTCCATGGGAGTGATTCTCTCCTTCACTGCGGTTTTCCTCGACACTTCTCTTTTTCCCGCTGTTATTTTATTTTTTGTACGTTTGTTTTTCTTTGCTGAAAAGGAGGGTCTAAGGACAGAGGATGATCTGGGACAGTTACTTGTTTTCTGTTGATTTATTTGCTCGTCGTGTTTCTGTTTCATTGTTGATTTTCTAACTTTCTGTTGGTTAAATCGATTCTCACGTTCAGCCCTAAGAGGCGACTGCTGTTGTGATTTCGGGTTTTACAAAAAAAAATAATAATTGAATTGAATTGTTTTCTATTTGAGAGAAGAACTAAATCTGCAGACTTTGTGTTAAACATGTATAAATAAAACAAAACACATCTCCTGGTTTGTGATGAGGAAACAACATTATAACTTAACCTCCTGAGACCCGAGCTCTTGCATGAGATACTTTATTAATTTCTCTTTGTTATTTGGGCCGATTGGACCAGATGAGTCTAAATACAAAGAATTATCTTTTTACATTATGTAGATTCTGAGAAAAAAATATGTAAATCAAATGTCCTCATATGTGACATTTTACTCATTTTGATAAAACATTTGAAAAATGTTTTACCTATTTATTAAGACCCTGAAAACAGCAACATTTGTCCTGAATGTAAAAACAAAATGAGAAACAACAATTGTGCCTCTTGGAACAAAGTGTCTCATGTGAAGAGCTGCAGACAGGAGCAGGAAAAAAAAAATTAAATTAAATTAAATATTCTAAACATTCTAAACTGTTAAAAAATGAATATATATAATATATTTACATTGTTGCTGTTATTCTTCATCTAATAATTTGCACTGTGGCCTAGACAACCCAAAACGTGTTGTCCACATATGAGGACGCCAGGTCTCAGAAGGATAATATAGAAAATCAGAAAATAATGCTAAATACTTTTCTGGTTTAAGTTTCGCCCACAGGTTGACACCATGGAGGCTGCATTAGCTTTGATGGGAATTCTGGACAGTTCCACGGTATGGCATTAACTAATATTTTTCAAATAAGCAGGTGATCCCTCCAGCCTACGGATAGAATTCATGTGTATGAAGGTGAGTAAAAAAACAAAACAAAACAAAAAAAAAATGATGTGGATGACAAGCAATAAAATCTCAAAAAGAAAAGTTACAAAATGCACTTTTAAAATGATCTCGTCTGAAGCAAAGGTTGGGTCTGGTTAGTACTTGGAGCAGCCGTGGCTCTAGTGTCGGCCATTTTGTTGTTGTGTTTTTAGGCAAGACACTTAGACACTAAGAAAAGACACTTAGTATGAATGTGATGTGTGTGTGTGTGTGTGTGGGGGGGGGGGGGGGGGGGGTGAGCGCTTGGTGGTGGTTAACTTTGGCCAGCCGTACTTAACGCATGGGTTTCAGAATGATGATGGACAATTTGGACCGTTGCCATAGCGATAAACAATTTAAAACTACGGTAAATATTATATCTTTTGAATGGAAACAGGAAACGCTCACCGTAATAATCAAGTATGGAGCAGATGAACACTGTACTGTAACGTGTTTAAAGCCGAGCCACCGCCGCCGCCTCTCCTCGCCACTCCGCTCCATCTGAACCCCTCCTCCTTGACACAGGTGGAGTTATGATGATCGGGGCGTCGGAGGTTCCTCTGACAGAAGACAGCTGCCCACCCCCCTCTTTCCCTCCAGATGGTCCTGGGACAGTCCCTGCTCCGGTCACGAACTCTGGAGGGCGCCATTTGGAGTCACTTACAGCTCCGCAGGGGGGCGCCGGCGTGCTCCCTTCACTCAGGTAGGGGCAGAGGTTTGGCCCGGCACAGCTCGCTTACCCAGCATGCCTTGGGGCGACCTTGACACTGTACAAATACGCTCTTGAGTACCGTCGCTTGTTTCTCTTGTTTTAGAACTTAAAATGTGTATCGACCATGTGTAAAATCAGATGTTATTTTACAACTTGGGCACTCGCAATACTGGATTTTGGTGTAGGGCGCCATCAACTGGCAACAGAGGGAATTACCACGGGGGAAAAAAATCTACTTTTAGCTAATAATGAACATGCCCTAATGTGTTAATGTAAGCGTATGGTCGTAAAGAACACGATTTGATTCTTAAAACATGTCGGGTGATGATTTATAGACCTAAACACTGCACAACGTTTTTACCTATGACACAACAATCCTGGGAAAATTCAGACTCAGAGCTAAAGACATATTTTTTTTTTACAGAAGATGACTGAAACCAGCATGAACGAAGCTAAACACAATTCCAGATATGAATTTCAACAACATAAAGCAGAGAACAACGTCGGCGAAAAAAAAAAAAACCCATACCATTCCACAAAACAGTTCATTACAATTCACTGTATGTTTATGTAAATTAAGTATCGGTAAATGTACGTATAAAGAAAGTCGCGGACACCTCCCCCCCCCCCCCCCCCCCCCCCACGCCGTCCTCTCTTGATGTCCTGGTCTTATTTGGGCTGATGGGGAGAAGCTGCATAATTAATTTGTGTATTCTAACATGACAGATGTTTGATTTTGCCCATAAAAGTAATTAATAAGAGCGCAGAGGCACGGGCAGATTGCTTGGGGTTATTTATGAAGCCTCGCCCCCCCCTCCCCTCCTCGTCCTCCCCTCACACACACACACGCACACACACACACACACACACACACACTGTACATAACGTAGTGAAGCAGATGTTCGGTTCCTACACTCCGCTGTAGTGTCGGGGACTAACGTTAGCGTAAGGCCCCTGGACGATGATCACGGCAATAAAAGAGTAAATTAAATATAGTTTAAATGAACACGGGGTAATTACAAGGTGCTAAACATCGCACCTGCTACGCTAACACGGAGAGGACCAGGTATTTACTGTGAGTGCGGTGCAGCGGAGACTTCAAAACGACGGACGTGGTTTCAAATGTGTGTGTTCTGGAGATGGATACGACTGATATCTCCAGCACGTGTTCAAAGTTTGATGCTAAATGTAGTTTTTTTTTAGATTTTAACAGTGTTTTTGGACGAAATAATTAGTTCATTTATTTATCGGTCTTTACTTTACATAATACCTCTCTCTCCGTAAAGCGCCTTCCTTATTTGGACATTCACACAATAATAATAATAATAATAATAATAATAATAATAATAATAACAATAATAATAATAATAATAATAATAATAATAATAATAATAATAATAATAACAATAACAATAATAATAGCAATAATAATAGTAATAATAATAGTAATAATTATAATAATAATAATAGTAATAATTATAATAGTAATAACAATAATAATAATAATAATAGCAATAACAATAGTAATAATAATAGTAATAATAATAATAGTAATAATAATAATAATAATAACAATAATAATAATAACAATAATAATAATAATAATAACAATAATAACAACAATAATAATAATAACAATAATAATAATAATAATAATAATAGTAATAATAATAATAATAATAATACATTTTATTTATAACGCACTTTACATTTGAAAAACAAATCTCAAAGTGCTACAGTGCAAAAAAAAGACATTAAAAACAGAAGACAATTAACATTAAAACACAAAACAATTAACATTAAAAACACAAGACAATTAACATTAAAAACACAAGACAATTAACATTAAAAACACAAGACAATTAACATTAAAAACAGAAAACAATTAGTGTAAAAGCAATAAAACAATAGCCGGTGTTTATCTGTAGGCCAAGGTAAAAAGGTAAGTTTTTAGTCCTCTTTTTAGTGACACTCATCAGCAACAGTGTTTCAAGAAAACTAAAAAACTACAACTAAAATGTCTGTCTATGTCCTGTCTTTATTATCGTCAACATTTCCATCCAGACAAGAACAAAAAGTCCCTCCTCAAGTGCAATAAAACAACAAAAAACAGTAAAAAAAAAACCCAAAACAAACAAAAAGTTACTGTGGCTTTAATGTTTTGTCTTTCTAATTACGGCTCCTTATGATTGCAAGCACTTCCTGTTTTACCACATGACATCACAGAGTGTTTTCAGTTTGAGAGAAGAACTCAGCTTAAATATGTCGGATTTTCGTGTTAAACGTGTGAATGAAACAAAACACAACTGCAGGTGTGTTTGTGATGAGAAAACAACATCAGAACGAGGTCAGAACATAGTGTAACACGGGCCCTTTAATGTTGAAAATCACAGTCTATTGTATCGCTGAAGATCGCCGTGGTATCGGTATCGGTATCGAGTATCTGTTCCTTAGTATCGTGACAACAGCGCTGGACGTTAGAGTCTTAAATATTCATTGCACACATCTCCACAGCAGATTGTTGCTAACTCTTGCTCTGCCGTTAAATCTACACTAAAGTACTGGTGAGTTGGTGAAAGTCATCAGGATGTGTTTGTGTTGTTTTGATGGACCCGGCGCTCGCTCTCGCCTGGCGTTATGACAACGGTTGCCACGGCGCCGATTTATGCCCCAATCTCCGGCGCAAACTGGGGCTTTTCATTTTTTTCCCGCCGTTTTATGACCGCGCCGTAGAGCCTCACAAGATCATAATGAAGTGTAATGGATGCCAAACAGTGCGGCCACAGAGAGGATGTAATTTTCTCAACGACGGCATAAATCTAGAACGGGACGGAGAGAGGGATGAGAGGAGGGAGGGAAGAGAGGAGGGATGAGAGGAGGGAGAGAGGAGGGAGAGGAGGGAGAGAGGAGAGGAGAGAGGGAAGAGAGGAGGGAGAGGAGGGAGAGAAAGAGGGAAGAGGAGAGGGATGAGAGGAGGGAGAGGAGAGAGAGGAGAGAGGGAAGAGGACAGGGATGAGAGAGGGAGAGAGGGAAGAGGAGAGGGAAGAGAGGAGGGAGAGAGGAGGGAGAGAGGGAAGAGAGGGAAGAGAGAGAGGGGAGAGAGAGAGAGAGAGAGGAGGGAGGGAGAGAGAGAGAGGGATGAGAGGAGGGAGAGAGGAGGGAGAGAGGAGGGAGAGAGGGAAGAGAGGAGGGAGAGGAGAGAGGGAAGAGGAGAGGGATGAGAGAGGGAGAGAGGGAAGAGGAGAGGGAAGAGAGGAGGGAGAGGAGAGAGGGAAGAGGAGAGGGATGAGAGGAGGGAGAGGAGGGAGAGAGGGAAGAGGAGAGGGATGAGAGAGAGAGAGAGGAGGGAGGAGAGAGAGAGGGATGAGAGGAGGGAGAGAGGGAAGAGAGGGAAGAGAGAGAGAGGAGAGAGAGAGAGAGGAGGGAGAGGAGAGAGAGAGGGAGGGAAGAGAGGAGGGAGAGGAGAGAGAGAGGAAAGAGAGAAAGAAAGGAGAGATAGAGAGGGGAACAGATGAGAATAGAGAGAAGGAGGGAGAGGAAAGAGATAGAGAAGAAGGGAGAGGAAAGAGAGAGAAAGGAGGAGGGAGAGGAAAGTGAAAGAAGAGAGAAACAGAGAGGAGAGGGAAAGTGAGAGCGAGAGAAGATGGAGGGGGAAAGAGAGGGAGGCAGAGAGAAAGACAGGAGAGAGAGTCTGAGGATAGGGAAAGAGAGAGAGGGAGAGGAGAGGGAGGAGGAGGAGGAAAAGAGAGAAGAGACAAACAGAGAGAGGAGAGGGGACGAGAGAGAGGAGAGGGTAGGGGGGTGAGGAAAGGAGAGAGCAGGGATACGATGGAGAGAATGGAGGGAAAGGGAGGAGAAATAGAGAGGGAAAGAGAGTGAGGAGAGAGAGAAGGAAAGAGACAAAGTCGGAGGAAAGGGAAAGAGGGAGACGAAAAAAGCAAGGAGAGAAAGAGAGAGAGGAGAGACAGAAAGGGAGAGAGGAGAGAGGGGGTAAGGAAAAGATAAAAGAGAGACACAGTGGAGAGAGGGTGAAAAAGAGAGAGGGTAAGGGAGGAGAAATAGAGAAAGAAAGAGAGAGAGGGGAGAGAGAAAGAGAGGGGGTGGGGTAATATTCATCTGAGGAGTGTAAAAGGTGAAACAGGCTGCACAGTGTCACATTCTCTAAGGCCTGTGCATTTACATTTAACACAAGGAGGACGGGCCCCCTGTCTGTGGAGGACGGGCCCCCTGTCTGTGGAGGACGAGCCCCCTGTCTGTGGAGGACGAGCCCCCTGTCTGTGGAGGACGAACCCCCTGTCTGTGGACTCCTGACACGTTCTAATATGTCCGCTGTTATACGCACACACGAAAAGAGTTTGGAATATTTACTTTTAATGTCTGGTCCTGAAAGGTCAAAGGGCACATATTACGCTATTTTCTGATCTATGTTATAATGTTTCTTCAAAGGCTAAACCTGGAGTTGTGTTTTGTTTCATTCACACATGTTTAACACACAGACCCTGCATATTTAGACTATGCTCTTCTCTCAAACAGAAAACACTCTATTCCACCTTGTGATGTCATGTGGTGGTACAGGAAGTGCTCTACTATGTTTTTAAACTCCATACACTTTCACTTGAATAACTGGATAATTTGGAGGCAGCTGTTAACGTGAAAACTACTGTTCCATAGCATCATAAAGTGGAACATAGCATTTGAGTTATAGAATTTTGGAGATTGTTGTGGAATTTCTAATAGTAAAAACCTTAAAAATTTAAAATCAAATCAAAGTCAAAGTCTGGTTTATTGAAAATACAATATTTAAGGTATGAAAGTAAGTAAGAAAGTAATAACAAGATGTAGACAGACTAATAATTAAGGGTTATTCCAAATATGAATAAAACATAACTACAGGTGTGTTTTTTTTTGTGTTTTGAGGAGGTAACAATATTATAACATGGCATAAAGCTCAGAACAGTCAATTTTGCATAATATAAGACCTTTAAAGTGAAATCCAGTCCAGACAAGTTAAAAAAAAAACAACTATCAAATACTGTCAAGTCAAAAATAATGACTTCTTCCTGGAATACCCTCCAAAAATCAAAACAACTGATCAACCCGTTTACTTAATATCTGTTTGGCGGCTCTGGTTTTACACGTGTATCAGCGCGTCCGAGTGGTGTGCACACGTCTCTAATGTCCTCATATTAAAGGGGACAGTTGTACATTTAGTGATTTACAGGCGAAATACTTGTTTTTACTGTAAAAAGAGCTGGGGTGTATTTTTGAAGATTTTTTTGTAGATAATCTAATACTTGCTCTAACAGATAGTGTCTGCCTGTTACTTAATTACTATCACCACACACGCAGTTACTTTAGAGGGAAATTAATCGGCAACTACATCTGATAACTTTTTTAAAGGATTTTGCCCAACACTGGTGATGTTTAGCTTAGGATATGGTGTCCACGAGGCACACCAAACAACAACCCAAGAAAAAACAACGACCCAAGAAAAAACAACAACCCAAGAAAAAACAACAACCCAAGAAAAAACAACAACCCAAGAAAAAACAACAACCCAAGAAACAGCTGCTTCACGGGAATAAGACCAGCACTAAATGAGACGAGTTACACCGCAGACTTTTATATTCACTGGGCACATTATCTAGTAGATCTTAAGACTCCTCAAATCCTCTGTGTTAATGTAAAGTGAAGAAATCTATAGTTATGAAACAAGACATGATTCTGATTTTGGTACATATAGTAACCACCTGCACAAAAAAAAAAAAAAAAAAAAAAAATGGAATCTAAACATTTAACAATACTAGAAAAATCATTTTCAGTTCAGGTTATTTAAAGATTGTATAAAAAAACAGCACTCCTTAAGCTCATTTTCATTTTTGTGTCAGCTCCTGTAAACTCAACTGTATAATGTGTTTTTCTCTTTTTTTTCTTTTTATGCTTGCACTGAGTTGTCTTTTGTAATATAAGTATAACATTTTCTGTGGATTTTCTGTCGCTAATGGGGACCCAAATAGACTAAATCAAACCTAAATAACCTAAAAACATGTCTTTAAGAGTAAATGTTTGACCACTTATCCAAGAGGCCTGAGTTTTGACAGGTTTCTGAACAGCACTGCCCTATGTCAGCGCTAAATCCCAAATAAGACATCCTGCGCCAGATCACACACTTCAACTTACCTCACATTTTCTGTTGATCTCTCAAAATGCATACTTCTGTAATTACAGGACCCACATGAATCAACCTGCAAAACTGTCAGGATGAGTGGACGACCCAAATCTGACCCATGAGTCTTGTACGATTAGCTTAGCGTGCATGTTTTAAGTTTACTTCTTGACCATTATCTTCTGACCTCTTCCTGTCTCCCGTGCCCTTCGCTGTAAAACCACAGTAACGACAGTACATTCATAACATCTAAATTTAATCAGGATGCACTAAAAACCCACCTCTAGACCTGCCAACGTCTTCTTTAAACGACAACCAGCGACGCTAACTATAATGAAGAAAATCCATAAAGATACACATTAGCATGCTAATTAAACAGGCGCTAATCTAAAGGCTAATATTCTTCAAAGAGTGTACATAATAGCGGCCATTCCCGTATCTTTCTATTGTCTGAAGGACTTTGGCTGACGACGCGGTTTGGAGCCAAAACCGGTCTGCTCGTTAGAATTCCCATTGCAGCCGGAATGTGCTCTCAATCTGCTAATTGCTGCTCTTTATAACTCAGCAAGAGGAGCCGGAGAGGAGGTAAATCAAAGTGTGGGCGGAGGTGCTAAACGGACTGCTCCAGTGACAATGTGAGGAGAGAGGGGTGAAGGGAGAAGCGGTGGACAGGTTGGAGAAGGCTAGCAACATTTTGGTGCGCTCCCGTCGTAATAGACACTCGCAGCACTTAGCAAAAAAGGGTTCCACGTTCATTTTTTCGAGGCGTGTTCATCAACGAAAACACCCTCCAGCACAGTCTCACATATAGTTGAGTTATTATTCATGTGTGAGTGTAAAGTTGGGGTTGTTGTCGGGGGTGAATGTGCATTTTGTGCTACAGTTACAGGACCGGTTGTGCCATGAAGGGTAAAAAAACGTAATCATAATGGAACTGTGGTTATCAAGTAAGACGGTCAGCAGCACGTACGAACTCTATTAGCTAACTGCATTACTCGATCAACCCTCCAGTCTCTACACTAGTAGTAAATCCGTCACTCAGTTGGTGATGTTAAACTATAGATACTGTTGAAGTTCTGGGGCAGACGGACTGAAAAGAAGCTGCCAATCTGCGGCAACAGACCCTCTAATGACTCAAACACTACGTTCATAGTCAACCATCTGGTCAAAACACAAAGCTAAGCAGGGTTGGGCCTTGTTAGAATGTGAAAGGTGGACTCAAATTCCATTGTTATGTCCTTGGGCAAGACACGTCATCCGCCTCGCCTAGTATGAATGTGTGAGTGACCCTAGATGCCCCTCCCACTGAGCAAGACAGTGTTTAAAGAGTGAGAGAGAGAGTTTTAAAAGGGTGCAAACGAGTGGGTGAGAGAGCTGCAGATTGGGTTGATTATTTATGTTTTGATTTGTGTGATTTTAATGTCTTTCTTATTCTGTAAAGCTCTTTGAATTACCTTGTGTACGAATTGCGCTGTACAAATAAACTTGCCTTGCCTCCTCTATCCTTCTGTGGACCCAGATCCTTCCCTTCCCTCTTTTTCCCACTGTTTTTTTTTTGTTTTGTTTTGTCAAGAAGGCCGGTCTAAGGACAAAGGATTCTCTGGGACAGTTATCCATTTTCTTATTTTCTATGAACGTCGGTTAATCGTGACCAAGTATTATTGACCAATGTCTGTTTTCAGTGTTTTTAAACTTCCTGGTGGTTAAATCAATCGTCTTGTTAAGCCCTAAGAGGCGACTTCTACTATGATTTTGGGCGTTTACAAAAAGGAGCTGAGGACGCAGATCGCCTCCATCATCATTTGGCATTTTAACCGTCACCGAAATCGAACCAGCGTCCAAAGTTGTTGAGCAAACACTGACCCACTGCTGCATATTATTTCCTGTGAGAGCGTATGGCTTTGGACTGCAGTATTACACTTAGCGGGTTAGCTCTTTAAATCCTTCCTGTAACCTCACTCTCTCTACAAACCCATTGTTCATCTTCTTCTGGTTAGGACATCAAAGCTCCAAAACTTTCACTCCAGATTAAGTCCATCCTTGTGTTAATTTTTGCCCATCTGTCCCTCATCTGCCCCGCCCTCCCACCCCATCTCTCCCTGTACCGTCCCGGGACGCTAACCCCCTCACCAGCAATATGTAATTAAACCTCGTGCATATTCTTTAATCCGAGAGGCTATTACCGACCCAGCTATTGTCTGCAGCCGCTCCAGCCTCTGTGCGCCTTTAACTGGGCAGATAAGGCAGTGGAGCCCCTCTAAATCTGCTGGTGTAATGGAATGGGCCAGGCTTAAGCTCATATTTATGCCTGATATGTGAAACAGTCATTACAGGCAAACGCATGGGTCTCTATGGGGATCAGTGTTTCAGATGAGAGTGCTCTGCGTACGAGGACAATGTGATTTAAGTGAGATGGGCCCGTCCGCCGGGATGCTGGAGATACTTAAGTTAATTGCTACTTGTATTTTTTGCTGTTAAATCTGGATACTCTCTGCGTTTGATTGTAATGTGCATGTGGGATTAGGATTTTTCCCACATTTTTTCCGTATTATTTTAATTCTACGTGAAGGTTTTTAATTCTCGTGGCACCAGGAGAGCATAGTTTGGTCAAGCAGAACACGTGGGCCTAGATGTGGGACGACCAGGCACGATGTAGCGCATGGGGATTTTCTTCTGAGTTGGAGAAGTTTAGATATATCAGGTGTTTTGTGAAATGTCTGGAGTTGGGATTATTCATGGTGAAGTCTCCTGAAATGGTTTTTACTTCACAGGTGTGCTTTGTCAGTTTTTTTGTTTGTTTTTGTTTTCATTAGTGGAGTGCCAAAGCAAGTTTTCAGCAAAGGTTAATGGCTATTTTGAAGAATCTAACACACATGCGTCAAACTCAAGGCCCGGGGGCCAAATGCGGCCCGCCATGTCATTTTATGTGGCCGCGACAAGGTAAATTTAAATGCATGACCGTCTTAAAATATCAGTTTATCAGGAGTTACGCAGTTACACAAACATATTTTTATTTATATCTTTGCAAATTTGAGACGAATCATTTTTCTGATATGGCCCTCGGTGAAATTGAGTTTGACACTGATCTGACAAATTAACACGCTCTTAGTTTGATTGATTTTTGTTCACTATACTGTATTCCATGTGTCCGTTCATAGTTTTGACACTTTGAGAATCTACAACATAAAAAAAAACAGATTAAATGAAAAAGTGTGTTGAAAAGAGACATAAAGCAGCGTTTGATCATAAAAAAACGACGACAACAGAAGAGTGTGGCATCAGAGGAGAGCGGGCAGGTGTGGTGGTGGTGGTGGTGGTACATGTGACGGACCACTACACCTAAAGAGAGACTATACAAATAAGCATCTGTTCTACATCTGTCACAAAGAAATATGAATTTATGTGATACTGCGTGTAACCATGTGCTATATGTGCAGGGGACAATATAAAGACAGAAAGGCAGACAACACATGACATACAAGTGTGTGTGTGTGGGGGGGGGGGGGGGGGGGGGGGTGATATTTCTGTGATTTTAGAGGGGACTAAGGTGGAAACAGCAGAGGAGAGTGCTAGTACTAGTAATTTGTAAGTGAGAAAAGAAGACAGAGAATATGGATGGGGGAAAAAATAAATACATACCAAAAACAAAACAAAAAAAGAAAAAAATGGGGCTGACTTTGGGCCCCTGTCTGTCACACTGATGGACTGGAATTATCTCCAGTGAAACCTCTGGTGTCCACACTTGACTGGTAGTAATAATCTCATTAAATCAGTTATAATGTTTCCTCATCATAAACACACCTGGAGTTGTGTTCTGTTTCATTCACACATGTTTAACACACAAACCCTGCGTGTTTAAGTAAAGTTCTTCTCTCAAACAGAAAACCCTCTGCAAACTCCCTACCTTCGCTAGAATCATTTGACTGGATTCAGCTCCGGAATTGCTAATCTCTAATGAACAAAAGGTAAAAGGCAGATGTTAACTTGAAAACTACAGCTTCATGACATCACGAGGTGGAACAAAGTGTTTTGAGCTTTGGAGATGCAGGAAGACTAATAATAAAGTGTGACTCAAACATGTGTGAATGAAACAAAACACAACTTCAGGTCTGTTTTTGAGGAAATAATAACATTATAAAATGGCGTAAACCTCACAAGGGTCAATTTAAGGTAATATAAGGCCTTTAAAGTTTGAGCACCTGAAAAAAACAAACTCGTTACCACGGCTCTAAAATATGTTGAGTAACACAGCTTCAGATGTTTGTATTGTCAAACATCCAATCCAACTTTATTTATAAAGCACTTTAAAAACAACACAGTCGACCAAAGTGCTGTACACAAATTAAAATACAAAAAACATGAGATGGAACAGCATTAAAAACAGAACATGATAAATGTCAAGTCTTTACACTGAGTTAAAAGCCAAGCTAAAAAAATGAGTTTTAAGAAGAGATTTAAAAACAGGAAGTGAGTCGGCCAGTCTAACATTCAGCGGAAGTGCAGTCCAGAGTTTAGGAGCAGCCACTGAAAAAGCCCGATCACCCCTGTGTTTCCTTTTTGGCCTGGGGACCACGAGGAGAACCCGACCTGCAGACCTGAGAGAGCGGGAGGGGGAGGCACCAGCAGGTCAGACAGATACTGTGGGGCCAGGCCATGCAGACGATTAAAAACAAATAAAAGAATCTTAAAATCAATACGAAACTGAACAGGTAGCCAATGTAGAGATTTCAGAATGGGAGTTATGTGGTGAAATTTCCGAGAACATATTACTGTCTAAAATATTAGTCTGGCACGGTGACTTTTGAATATCCTTGTTAGCAATTCTTCATAAAATGTTTCACTTTCTAGTCTAACCTTGGAACGATCTAGTTTGCAACAACCAATCAGAAAGGAAGACCATTTTAACTTATTGCAGGGACAACATACGTAAACAAGCAGAAGGTTCTGAGATGAGATTTTGTATCCTTGAGCAAGACACTTCACTTCACATTGCCCGCTCCACACCTCCGTCCTTCTCTCTCACACAAACACCACAGCCCTCAATGATAATGTATTCTCCAGATTTGACTTTTTAATGGACTTTTCCCTCCTCGGATCACAACGGCGGGTCACTCCGCGCGGCCCAGGTGTTGGCACGAGTCCGGCCCCCGATCGGCCCACTCCCCGCCTCTTTGGTATCACTACTCGCCAGCGCACTGACAACACATCGACAATATGGTGACGGGAGCGCTTTATTAAGACGCCATCCAACTCGAAACAAGCCCCGCTGAGTCCCACCGACGGAATAATTACGACAGGGAACGCGAGCGGCAGGTGGCTCTTGGCAGGGGCAAAGGATCCGACGCGATGTGGAAAAGAAAGTAAAAGGCTCCATCTGGTCTCTGCGGGGGGAGGCGGACGAACACGTTAGCATATTGTCAGGAGCATCGCGGAATACACACGTAGTAATTGAGACGCTTGTTTGGAATAATGGGACGGAAGTGTAACCCCGAGAGGGAGCGGAGAGGAAGAACATGTGTGCGCCATCACGGACACAATGCGGCGGACATTTTGAAAAGCGACGTTCGCCAATTACGCTAAGACAGGAGAGGTTAGGAGAGACGGTCCTCGAGAAATGAAAGGGGTGCTGTGTAACTTTTCTGGTGTGGGGGTCCTCTACCTGCTTGTCTCTATGGAGATGTTATCGCTTTGCTTGGAGTGTTCCACAATATAACATTAAACTTGTATAACTTGCTTTTTTTCAACTACAGGTGTTTTGTTACCTTGAAAAATGTGCACTTTTACTGTGGGTGGGGTCACCTCACCACAGATCTGACCTGTAACCTCATTTGGTGGCTTGTCTCCATCAAGATAGATATGTGTAATGCCATATTGTGACTGTAAAAATTAAAAAATAATCATGAATTAAGATAAGAGAACCTTTATTTGTCCCAAAATGGGGAAATTGTAATGTTGCAACAGCAAGAGGATAGAAATAAGAGCTCAAAAATCAAGATAAATAAATATTAGAGAATAAACTTAAACATTGTGCAAGTATAATAAAATAAAATAAACCCATCAAATATGTAACTTGTGGTTCAAACCTCACCCAATGATATATTGTAGTTGTGTCCTTGAGCAAGACACATCGCCCGAGTTGGATCAGGTGTTACCAAATCACAAATCACTTCTGTAAAGCACTTTGAGTGACTTTGAGTATGAATTGTGCATTTTCATTTGCCTTGCTTATACAAATATATTTACACTATATTTTACAGGCCATATATACAATTTGTCGCATAATGAGTGAGTTTCAGTGTCGCAAATCATGTCCAGCCCTGAACTGGTCCACTCCCCTTTTTCAGCATTGCAATGGTACAAGACAGTGTAAGTTATTAACCTCCTGAGACCCGAGCTCTTGCAGGATTTTATTTGCAAAAACTATTAAGTGCCTGGACACACATTTTAAAAAACAAAATGAGAAACAATTGTGCCTCTTAGAACAATGTGTCTCATTTGAAGTGTTGCAAACAGGCGCAGGAAGACATGTGCCTTTAAATAAAAATAAAAATGTAATAATAAAAATAATAAAAATACAATAAAAAATATAATAAAAAATAATGAAAAAATAAGATAAAATAAAATAAAGAAATAAAAATTAATACAAATAAAAAATAAATAAATATTCAAAACTCTTAGAAATATTCAAAATTGTTGCTGTTCTTCTAAAAATTTGCACTGTGGCCTAAACAACCCAAAATGTGTTGTCCACAGATGAGGACGCCAGGTCTCAGGAGGATAAGTTAAGTTCATTCATTCGTGATTCCTTATCCATACCATTGTGTTGTGTTGTATATGTACGGTTTTGTTTAGCTTTTAAGGCTTCCACATTGTTTTGACTGTATAATCTCTATTAGCCTCATTGTATTCAGCCCACAGAGCCAGAGGAAACATCTGCTCTCACTGAAGGTACAAGGCATCTGCTCAATCTCTACACCTGCTGGAGACGAGAACTGATCAGAGGATTAGCAACCACCTCAGACCTGCGCCACTGTGGCAGAGTCATCCTGTCTCCTCCTCTCAGAAAGGAGGTTGTGGGTTAGACTCCTCTGATCTTTCTGAGTGGAGTGTGCATGTCCTCCGTATGTCTCCTGTGGTGGAAGGTAACAAAGTAAAAGAAGTAAAATACTGTAGTTAAGTTGCATTTTTAGGTCTATGTACTGTACTTAAAGTTTACAGTGGGTACTTTTCTACTTTTACTTCACTACATTTGAGAATAGTATCTGCACTTTCTACTCCACCACGTTTTTGAACTGGACTAAAAAGTAAAAAAGTACTTTTCATATGATTTGAGGGGTTATTTTTAACATGTTCGTGATAACATCCTGAGTAGAGATTTCTAGTTAAAGCTTCAAAAGAAATTGATTCGTATCTCCACTGACCAAAATATATATACTTTTAAAAATCTATATCACTACATTTAACACTAATAAATGAACACACTTGATAAATGAAATACACACAAATGAAATACTTTCTCTTTTACTTGTTTAGTACATTTTTAAATAGGTACTTAAATACTTTTACTTAAGTAGATTTTTCATGTGTTACATTTACATTTACCTAACTGTATCTGTACTTTTACTGAAGTAACAAAATTGAGTACTTCATACCCCGCTGCCTGTCTCCTGTGTGGTGGGATTGGCTCTGATGATATTATAGCCTGGAAGCACCACTACTGCATTATAATAATTACATAATTATAATGATGCATTGTCAATATTAAATGAAATAGCTGTAGGACACGCAGATATTTGACATGTATCTTTGGTAGAACCATTTAACAAAACATGCAATGCCCCATGTTTTAATTAATAATAAATGATGAGACACAGTCTGCTTTGGCCCTGTCCCTCACTTGTCACAGCCTGAAATAAAAACATTATCTAGTCATTAACTTCGACACAAACGTTTAAGTCCTAAAGGGGACTCTTATATGGGATGCCAGGTTAATCCTCTTACATGCCTTAAAGCCGCATTTTGTAACTTTTTAGCCACAAATAGACAAAAATAAAGTATGTTTTTTGTCAATTTGGTTGTGTGTATTGCACTGGAAAACACAGAAAAACATATTTTTACTGTGTATCTTGCACAGTATGGTGTAAAACGTGGAGAACGTTCCAAAGGACAGTTTTTACTTTCCATGGAATCAGCTGATGTACTCAGGAAACTGAAATAGTGTTGCTCAATAAGAAAAGAAAAGTATTTTTTTAATGAATGTATTTAATAACTTATGCCATTTACAAACAAATATGATATACCACTTAAACAAATAGCCCACCCAGTACCCATTTATCCAACAATTCATTGAAAATTAATTAATTATATTATTTAAAAAATTAAATAAATAAAAAATAACCCTGCTAGTCCTTGTAGATATAAAAAAAAGTACTAAACAAATGATCAGATTAGATTTTTCCCTGATGTTTTCTTCATGGATGTCTTATTTAACTTGTCCTTTACGTTACATAATATACTTTACAACCTGCTAACCCTGTAGTTTAGACGTCTACAAACATATTACCAAATAAATAGGATTCTTTTCTATTCTATTCTTATTTTCCAAGAAACACAGACAATTTACACACAAGGAAGAGGAGGAGTTTGCTCACAGTTTAAACACTGAACTAACAAAAGAAAGATTTTGTCATGTATTTTTATTAGTTTTGGCCTTTGTTTATATTATGGTTGCTAGGTAACACTTATGGAAATGCCTCTATATGTCATATCTGCTGCTCATGTCCAACCTGCTAACAAACATGTTCTGAAGTGCATGGGTTTCTCGTATTAGTTTAGCCTTCTCTAAAATGTTATCACTCCTGGTTGTTTTCAGATTGGCACCTGAATCTTGATTAAAAAAAATAAATTAATAAAAAAAAAATCAAATGTACCGGTAGTCGTCTTTGAACCTAGGTAGTCCCGCTTGAGACCAGGCGAAGCGGCTTGGCCCGTTACAGGCTCTCTGAAAGATTTAATAGACGTCATAATTTATCAGTGCGGGCCCAAAAGTGCTTCTTAATTAAGTGTGCCGCTAATGAACATTTTAATTTGATCCCTGGGAGGACCTGGCCGCGCTAATTGCAATATACCACACATTTGTTATCGCGCGGTGCCCTTGGCGATGGGGCTGTCGAGAGGAGGCAGAGCAAGACCGAACAGGAGGAGGGAGGGTAAGGTACAAGATAACATACAAAATACACCAGCTATTATGAGAAATACAGCCCCGGAGAATGTTCGGAATTCACCATTTGGAAAATTGAAGGTTGGGAGATCTTTCATTTCTTATGTACATGTTGGCGAAATGAGGCTAAAGGGCATGTTACAGGTTTTCATGTTTTTCTAATTCTAACTTGGTCTGGAGGGATAGTACCTGCGCTAAATATTTATCAGAGTTTTACATCAGTTATGTTGCAGTTTTTTGGGAAATACTTATGAAGCAAAATGGAAAAAATACAGGAAGAAGCGGTGAGTTCA
This sequence comes from Periophthalmus magnuspinnatus, assembly GCF_009829125.3. Lineage (NCBI taxonomy): Eukaryota > Metazoa > Chordata > Actinopteri > Gobiiformes > Gobiidae > Periophthalmus > Periophthalmus magnuspinnatus. The sequence goes on from NC_047134.1 coordinate 33,069,480, forward strand.
AAAACAGAAACGTTACCCATGTCATCAGCACGGAAAAGTCGAAATGCAGAGACACTTTACGAGCGATGAAGACATTTTTCTGACAACCTTGAATTAACTAAAGAAAGGTGATGTCATCTATTGTGTTAGTTTTGGCCCCTGCACATTTGCTGGGTAAAAGTTACAAAAGAACCTCTACATGTGTCATATCTGCCCATGTCCAACCAGGAAGTAAAATCGTAAACAAGTAAAGTTGTAAAAAAAGAAGGAAAGAAAAAAAAATCTAGTCTTTATTGTATCTAAGATGATTTGTCCCATTTTTCAGTGAGTGGACAGTGCCGCTGTTGCAGTTCAAATAAGGCTAAAAATAACAGTTTCTAGCTCGAAAGAGAATGTTCATTAAGCAAAAGTAATTTAACTTCTCCAGATAGAGACAGACTAAATATGCAGGATTACTCAAATACTGCTCCACAGATATATTATTTATGAGAACTGGCCTGCTTACCTATTACCTGCTTTTATTTCTTCTAGATCAGGAATACAATAAAAGAACAAGAAGGCAGCTACCAGGGAAAACTATTTTATTTAATTAGCCAGTTGTTTCTTGGTCATGGTTTAATGTCAGAGAGAAAGGACGATGTGGGTGGGGCTAACTCTTGGTTCGTAAATGACTGCAAAGAGTTAACCATTATTTTATCATTTATTTTACATTTTTAAGATTTTATAATCCTGAAAAAAGTAATTACTTGGCCACAGATGGTTGATTTGATGCAATATTCTTGGATGAAAAGTTAGTAGAGATGGGACAAGATCTCTCACCACCAAATGGACTCACTTATAAAGCAAGCACACGTACAAAATGTGATCTATAAAAGTTGATGTGGAAATGAGTTGCCTGGCAAATCCAAACTGATCCCTTTCCTCTATGTTGGTCTGGTCACCCCTCCCTCTGTCATGTCTAGACCCAGGCACAGGGATGTCCATCCAGTTGTTTACTTCAGTGATGCATGTGAAATGAATGAGCTGAATATTCACCTAGAATTTACAAACAAATCAATTTCTCACCTCAGATTGAGAGTTTGCTGCTTTGTTCACTGATTCTGCAGAAATCTGCCATATTTTTCAGTCCCCTGTGATATTTTTCCCCTTCTTTTTTCCTCATATAAGTAGCCATATTTGTTTTGATATGAATGAACCGTGCATGTCTCTGGCTAATCCACCTGTCAATCACGCCCACTGACCAGACTCACATTTTTGTAAACTATATTGGATAAGTGTGCATTCTGGATCCCAGGCAAACTTTTAGTAAGAATTCCACATAAAGTTTCCACATAATTTGAAACCCCTCACTGAACCGCCACCTTAACATGGTGGACTGGAACAGGAGCGGGAGTGTTTGTATTGCTGGTGGTCAGACCTGTTCCCGGTGCATGTTGGACACTGCCAGGGCTGCCCTTTGTCGCCGGTTCTGTTCATTGTTTTTATGGACAGATCGAGCGTGAGATTGACAGGCGGATCGGTGCAGCATCTGCAGTGATGTGGTCGCTGTACCGGACTGTTGTGGTGAAGAAGGAGCTGAGTTGAAAGGCAAAGCTCTCGGTCAGTCTATGTTCCTACCCTCACCCATGGTCATGAGCTTTGGGCAGTGAGGAGCTCAGATACATGGGAGCAGCTCGGAGTGGAGCTACCTGAAGTGGCTCTGTTCAGGATGCCTTGTGGATACCCCCCTAGGGAGGTGTTCCAGGCATGTCCCACTAGGAGGAGGCTCCGGGGGAAGGGGGGCCTGAGGGGACACACTGGAGGAACTATGTCTCACCAGTTTGTCCTGGAAACATGTTGTGGTCCCACCAGAGGAGCTGGAGGACATGTCTGGGGTGAAGGAAGTCTGGGAGTCCCTGCTTAGACTGCTGCCCCTCCAACCCGTCCCCAGATAAACGGAAGAAAATGGATGGATGGCCACCTTGTGAGTTCTAAAAAGCAGTGCAACAATGACAGCAAAAAATATTAATACAAAAAAAACAAAAACTGAACTAAACTGCTCCAATTTTTAAAAAAGATAAATTGCTATCTTGTGGACTCAATCTCATGTCTCATCTCACTGTGTGTCTGTCTTATATTTATTTTTAACATGGCATATTACAATCAAACCACCCTTAATGCCCTTAAAATATGTCTGGAACCATAATACCCCAAATCCATCTGTCCCACTACTTTCTCTCCATGTAGATCCAAGATGGCTGCTGCTAACCCATTTAAACAAGCACAATCCTCTATGACACAACAAGACCATTAGTCTGGAGACCCCTGCGCTCATATTATACCGTCTCTAATGGATCGACTTGCCCAAGTAATTCCTCCCATATGAAGAAACAGGCAAAAAATCTGTTAGCATTATCCCCAAGCAGCATCTGTATGGGATATGTATTTAATATTCACGTCTTCACTGCTAGCTTAATCCCTACAGATTATATGGGACTCTATTGTTTCATTAGTGGAAAAAGGAATTGTGGCATGGTATTAAAATGCAATACACTTGACATCCATACCGTCACCCCCCTTGCCCCCTCGCTCCCCTGCATTTCATCATGTTGTACGCGGTCGCTAATCGCACAGCAGCAGGTTAGCATTAGCGATTTTAACTACACTTAGTGCATTTGTGGAATTACGCTAAATCTTTTGTTAGCGTGGAAGCAGAAGGCGCGTGCAGTGCGTGAGGTGAGGGGAGTGGGTGCATGTAGAGCAGATAATAGAGATGTGTTTTAAAAGAAGCTAAATGTCAACAGGTTAGAAGGCAGGAACATCTGGAGCAGTCATTAATTACAGATGGACAGATGTTTGAGCAGAGACAATGGAGAGCTAGTGTGGATTTATGTCTGATGACGAGGGGCGGGGTGGAGTTCTGGGTCAAATACGGACAAAAGTATTCAAAGAATTCTACTGTATAAAAATCTCTGAGCAAAATGTGTAAGATTACCTTTGACATCGGGGGGGGGAGGATTTTGGACAGTTGCTACGGTGACACATGTCCCCTACTGGTGGTGGCCAACACTCCTTATCTAAGTCTGACCTCTTCAGATCTCACTAAGCAAAGCTGGATAGTATTTGGAGGGAGGATCAAGAGGAATACAAGGTGCCACAGTGGGGAGAAATGTTTTTTGGCAAGACACTTCACCCACATTGCCTGGTATAAAAGTGGTGTGTGCGTGTGTGTTCAGAAGGGCCGATGGTGCTGCAATAGTATCTTACCATCACAAGTATGAATAATACATTGCACAGATCTTTGCCTGTCCAATCATCCAATGCATTATTTTTATTATCTGGTGCCTGCCCCTCAAAATATCTGTGCACACTACAGTCGTGTAACATTCCACAGCAAGATGGATTCTTGTGGTACTTGTGAGTTCATAAACTCAGGAGAATGCATCTGGAGATACCCAAGCTATAAGGTTCAAATTGGCGAAGCAGCAGGCAGACCAATGATAGAGGAGGAGGTTTCTTTGGAAGTCAAAGGTGAAGCAAAAAAAAACAAAAAAAAAAACAAAACATGGTGACAAAGACAAAACTCAAGTTTGATTTTTCAGCTTGTTCCGCTGCTGTGATGCTTCAGCCAATCAGATTTGAATATTTGTCCTTATGTTGCGTCTGTTCCAGATTGTTTTTTTCATGCTCTGTCTCTCTGTACTCTCTCTTTTTCACCATCCTGCTGTCTTATCTCTGCTCCATCACACCACAGCAGCAGAACCATAAGCCTCCTCAGCCTCTCCATCTTTTCCTCTTCGCCAACCACCTCTACCTGCCAAAACATAAGCATTACTGACTCATAGTATATTGTGACTTGGTTCTCTTGCTTCTTGTGCACCTCCATCGTGCCATGGCCGATCCAGCTGCTGCAACAACTGGAAGACATCACCGGTTAGACCCTCGTTAGCTTAATTGGTGCTAATCATGTGTTAACGAGGCTAATCCCGCCGCCATTCAGGTAATGGGCCTAACGAGCGCCCAGAGCCCACACAAAAACCATCAGTCATGTCCCATATAAGGACGTGAAAAACACTGTGGGATTCTGGGAAATGGAGGCTCAAAGTTCAACAACTCATGATGATACTGCAGCGATCGGACGTCTGTGTAAATGAAGCTACAAGGCTACGACAGACTCTAGTAACAGACTAATAGTTTAAAAAGGAATCACGGTTATGTCCATGTCGTCCCTGTATGATCCATAGTAAAAGAAACCTTCAGATTCTCCTTTGAGGTGGATATGTTTTATGCCATATTGGTATGGTATGGTATGGTATGGTCTGCTTTTATTTGAAACAGGGACAGTGCACATTGACCTTAAAAAACAGGAGAGATGTCTGGTGCCAGGTTATAGCATAAAGTTTGGTGTAGATGGACGAGAAACCTGTAAATCTATGAAACATACATCAAATACAACACATCTCACACTCAAATACGACATTTCTAAAAACATTCAGCTCACACACACACTTCCATACCGAATTATTCACACACACAAACACCGAGTTTCAAATATGCAGATACTCTTTATTTCTTTCTTTCATACACATTCACTAATGAGTGCACATTTGCTTTGATATTAGCCTTTCCTTTGTCACCTGTGCAAACCGTTGAAAACTTGTACATGCTATAATCTCATTTGGCAAAACTATTCCACTGACTCACAGCAACAATCGAGAAAAAAGAAGTCCTACGTTTTGGAACGCTGCACTCTCCTCTAGAGGGCGCCCTAGTGACTCGAGTTGTTTTTTCTGAGCTCAGTGAGACAAACCTTCTTAGAGGAGGACAAGCAATATCATGAATAATTTTAAAACGTAGACAGATGTTTGCATATATTAACAGATTATTAAAGTTTAGAAAACCATATTTGGAGAGGATCTGACAGTGGTGGTACTGTCTGGATTTTTTGTCATGAATCTTTATCACATTTATAGATCGATTCAAGAGGCTTTAAAGCTGTTTTGCCTGCGACCAGCTTGTTACGCAGTAAAGAAAACGTGACAAAATCATAGAATTTAAATACATGTTTGATTTATTGTGGAATATTATAGCCAAAGGGCCATGGAAACAAGTAGTAGGAAGTTGCCTGTCACATCCAAAATGACATCTTTCTGTATTTTTATAGATTGATATCAGTCTGGTCCCACGTCCTCTGTTGTGTCTCAGTCCAACGTTGTTGTTTTTGTTTTCAGTGATACATGACACTATGATTTACAAATAAAACACAATTTTGCTCATTGATTTAGCAAAAATCTGTGATGTTTTTCATTGCCTTGTGATATTTATTTTATGCCTGATACAGACGCACTGATTTATCTACCTGTCAATCACGCCCATTTGAAAATGGGGATATTCGCCAATAACCAGACTCACATTTTTGTAAAGTTGTAGAAGTGCGTACTCTGGATCACAGATAAAGGAGGAGACCCTTCTCTTCTCCAGGCCAAATAAGAGTTTCACAGACATGTTTTTTGATGTGCTTCACTGCAATAAACACAACAAAAATGAAAATAATTAAAAAAAAGCAAAAACAAAACACTATTTTTTGGCTAAAATGTCACATTTTGTTTCTTGAGTATTGTAGACTTTCTTGTAACCTGTCCTATATTTTGTTGCATACCTTCAGATGTTTAATAGACTTTAGTATTATGCAAAACTGTAGCCTACTGTAGGTATGAGATAGTATGTATGGCCCCTCATCTTGATTTATTCTTTGGTGGGTGTGTCTTTTTTATTTGTTTATTATTTCTGGCAATAACAGCATATACACTTACAAATATTTCAGTCAAATAATAACAGTTTTCCCTATATAATGCCACATTGTTCAATACGTTTGTTTTGGCTTGATCTTGATTTCTTTCCAACCAATGAGGTGGTTTACAATTTTACAATCTGCTTAAAATTTCATAAATGTGCATCCAAAACATGCCCAGGTAAGACGTTAGATTACTAGAGCTGTACAACTTCAGTCTTCTTTCAGTTTATGGCATCTTAAAGCACATTTTTTACCATATATTCACTGTCCCTCCTCTGTACAATATATTCACTCAACAAAATAATAACCTTTTCATTTCAAAATAATCAGACTAGCAAAGCGTTTGTTAGCCGTTTCAAATCTCTCTTGTCTCCTCTCCAGATGGCCTCACACATTTAGAGGCCCCTCGCTCGCCCTAAATGAGTGAGTTAGCTCCTGCGGCCCCGCCCCCTGACAAATGGCCCCGTCCCGTGATGACCCGAGCGTGCTAACCGGAATGAATGGATTTCTGTTGCATTTTTACTGTCGCCAAAACAAAGCACCATTAGCTTTTTACGAGAGATGATAGCAATAATAAATACATGCTAATTAGCCCCATCACAAATGCAAATGTGGCTAACGCTAAAGTGATTAAACAGAAAACGCCCAGCTAATAAAAAGTGTAGAGTTATGGAGGCGGTAATGGTGTGGATTAATGCACAGGGACAGTTGGTTTAAAATCAACAAAGTCCAACTTGATCCATGTCCTCGCTCTTTTCACTGTAAAAATATGAACTCGAGTTGCTTAGGCCTGTGCAGATGTGATCGTTTTAACATAGAGATAAATATCTAACCACAAGAGCGTTTGAAATGGCAGTGAAACTACAACGCCATTAAGTATTATACTGCATGACTTTCTATAAGACAATAATATTTAATACAGATGGGGGCGACTAAAATGAATATTGTTGAAATGCAGATTTGTGTTGTAACATAGTGAGTTTGTGCATTTAGCCACGAGTAGAAATGATCAGATTCAACATTTGGGAATTTATCTTTTGGATGGTTCATGACAAAGTACAATGTAATCAATAGGAAAAACGGCCTTTGACCCCAGCTGAGAGCATGACACACACACACATACTATACACACACACATACTATACACACACACATACTATACACACATACTATACAATATACACACATACTATACACACACATACTATACACACATACTATATACACACATACTATACACACACATACTATACACACATACTATATACACACATACTATACACACACATACTATACACACATACTATATACACACATACTATACACACACATACTATACACACATACTATATACACACATACTATACACACACATACTATACAATATACACACATACTACACACACACATACTATACACACACATACTATACACACACATACAATATACACACATACTATACACACACATACTATACAATATACACACATACTACACACACACATACTATACACACACACATACTATACACACATACTATACAATATACACACATACTATACACACACATACTATACACACACATACTATACACACATACTATACACACACATACTATACACACATACTATACACACATACTATACACACATACTATACACACATACTATACACACACATACTATACAATATACACACACTATACAATATACACACACATACTATACACACATACTATACACACACATACTATACAATATACACACACTATACAATATACACACACATACTATACACACATACTATACACACACATACTATACACACACATACTATACACACACATACTATACAATATACAGACACATACTATACAATATACAGACACATACTATACACACACATACTATACACACACATACTATACACACACATACTATACAATATACACACATACTATACACACACATACTACACACACACATACTACACACATACTATACACACATACTATACACACATACTATACACACACACACACTATACACACACACATACTATACACACACATACTATACACACACATACTATACACACACATACTACACACACACATACTACACACATACTATACACACACATACTATACACACACATACTATACACACACATACTATACACACACATACTATACACACACATACTATACACACACATACTATACAATATACACACATACTATACACACACATACTACACACACACACACTATACACACACACACACTATACACACACACATACTATACACACACATACTATACACACACATACTATACACACACATACTACACACACACATACTACACACATACTATACACACACATACTATACACACACATACTATACACACACATACTATACACACATACTATACACACACATACTATACACACACATACTATACACACACATACTATACACACACATACTATACACACACATACTATACAATATACACACATACTATACACACACATACTACACACACACATACTACACACATACTATACACACACATACTATACACACACATACTATACACACACATACTATACACACACATACTATACACACATACTATACACACACACATACTATACACACACATACTATACACACACATACTATACACACACATACTATACACACACATACTATACAATATACAGACACATACTATACAATATACAGACACATACTATACACACACATACTATACACACACATACTATACACACACATACTATACAATATACACACATACTATACACACACATACTACACACACACATACTACACACATACTATACACACATACTATACACACATACTATACACACACACACACTATACACACACACATACTATACACACACATACTATACACACACATACTATACACACACATACTACACACACACATACTACACACATACTATACACACACATACTATACACACACATACTATACACACACATACTATACACACACATACTATACACACACATACTATACAATATACACACATACTATACACACACATACTACACACACACACACTATACACACACACACACTATACACACACACATACTATACACACACATACTATACACACACATACTATACACACACATACTATACACACACATACTACACACACACATACTACACACATACTATACACACACATACTATACACACACATACTATACACACACATACTATACACACATACTATACACACACATACTATACACACACATACTATACACACACATACTATACACACACATACTATACACACACATACTATACACACACATACTATACAATATACACACATACTATACACACACATACTACACACACACATACTACACACATACTATACACACACATACTATACACACACATACTATACACACACATACTATACACACACATACTATACACACATACTATACACACACACATACTATACACACACATACTATACACACACATACTATACACACACATACTATACACACACATACTATACACACACATACTATACAATATACACACATACTATACACACACATACTACACACACACATACTACACACATACTATACACACATACTATACACACACACACTATACACACACACACACTATACACACACACATACTATACACACACATACTATACACACACATACTATACACACACATACTACACACACACATACTACACACATACTATACACACACATACTATACACACACACACTATACACACACATACTATAATCTGACCAACAAGAATTTCTACCTTGAACTGACAAAGTTTTGCCACTTTTAATGATGTTATAGTCGTGTTTGCTCATCTTTTGCGTTATCTCGGAGTTAACGGTTGAGTGCTTAGGGAATTTCAGTTTTCACCCACCTCCTATCTCCACCCACTTCTCTGTGCTTCTTTCTTTATGTTTATTTGTACAGAGAAACCCAATGAGAGCCCTTGAACTCTTTGTCATGGCGCCCTGTTCAAAGTACAATACAGGCAGAAAAACAAACTGAACAAGCCAGAACTCAAGCCCATATAAAACATTAAAAACAGGTGCAGGTGTATAAAAGTGTATAAAAGTATAAAAAGTATAAAAGTGTGTTATCAGTATAAAAGTGTGTTATCAGATTATTAAATTGCTATTATGTCACCATCGTATTCCCTCTTACTTGCACTTATTTGCTAAATTCAGACACTGGGCCAATCATGTAGGGTTAAAGAATAAAATCATGTAAAAAGGAACTTAAAGATGCAACTTGGACTTGGATGTTGGATTTTTAAATTTTTTCACTCACAGACGTTTTTATTGTAAAGAAAATACCTTGAAAACATGCAGTCTTACCATTAGCCTCTCCACAGATCTGACCTGTAACTTTGGCCTGATGGTGTCATCTGCTTATCTCCACATAGAGTTTAATGCCGTACAGTGGAACATTCCAGGCAAAGTAGCAACGTCTCAGTGACGACAAGCAGGTTTTCAGCTGATCCATGTCGTTCGCTAGGACTAATCGATTCATTGACTAAAAGGGAGGCGTGGCCAAATCTCTCAAAACTATTGTGTGTCTATGTGCATCAGACTCAAACTGCACTCACGAGACGACACCTGCACAGGAACAACTATTTATACAGAAAAGTACCAAGAAACAATGCATTTTTTACATATTAATTACCAAATCTTCAGCTAACTCACTCATTAACTTCTCCTTTCCACTGTCATCCAAAATAAATCCCTACAGTCTAAATAAAATAATTTACTAATCCAACTAATACAAACGTTGGCATAGTACTAGAGTTGTATTTCCACTGACTCATTCATGCATAAGTAATCCTGTATTATCTTGCATTCAAAGCTTTAGTGCTCAGAAAATTACAGTTTTAACCTACCCCCTATCCCCGCCCACTGCTCCGTCCTTACTTGTGATTATATTAAAACTCCGGCAGTGGATCACACACGCGGCCATTTTTCAAGAATAAAAACAACTTGAAAACATATCCCCCACCTGCTTGTCTCCATGGAAACACTACAGTTTGGCCAAGAATGTTCCACAGTGTAGCCTTAAACTCGTCTTCCTCGCGTTTATTAAATTGCAAATTGTGTTTTTATTCCAAAGAGGATACCTTGACAAACGCTCTGACCGACTGATTTGACTCGTGACAAACAGTCCAGGCAACGCAAGAACATCTTCACGGAGATAAACCGGCGGCAGAACCTTCACCGGGAAAGTGACGTAGTGCTAAGATGGAGGGTTACCATAGAAACAAAACGCACACAGCCAAAATATTACACATTCCCCCATATTTAGACACATTAAGTCTGCATAAACAAACGCTCTGCAGAGGTTTAGTCACTCCATAAATCGGCTCCTCACCTCAATCACGGGATAACCTATATTTTACCGTTAATCTGCCCGGACAGGCCTGAGCCATTGTTCCGCGGGGTTTAGCCTTGTCAGCGTGTTAGCGTGTTAGCTCGTACCTGATGGGGCGTTAGCGGTTAGCTGGTTTAAAACAGGTTTAAAACTGTTACGTGCGACAGCTTATGGTTCTGATAATGTCACGCGCACAGATCTAATGCGCCGGGCTCATCTGCTCGAGTCTATAATGTAACGCTATGGCCTTTTTGTTACATTTTTTTGCAGATAAAAACTAAAAAAGGTTTCGAACAGGAAGTCACTGGACACATTTCTATCGTGAGAGATTTAAATCATGTTTTAATGTTGTTTCCTCATCAAAAACATACCCAGAGTCGTGTTTTGTTTCATTCACACATGTTTGATTAACCTTTTATTTTTAGTCTGTTTACATCTCCAAAGCTCAAAATCCTCCGCTCCACCTGGTGATGTCATGAAGTGGTATTTTTCCAAGTTAACAGTTTTACGTTTTGCCTTTTGTTCAGTTGAGATGGGCAACTCCGAGGCTGAAATGATCCAAATGATTCTGGTGAAGGTGTGTGGAGTATAAAAACACAATCATGTCACGTGGTACTACACTTCCTGTATCACCACATGACATCACAAGGTGGAACGGAGTGTTTTCAGCTTGAGAGAACTCTAAATATCTAAAATATACAGGTATGTACACAACTCCAGGTATATTTGTGATAAGGAAACAACATTATAATATAGATAAAAATATAGATAAAAAATAGCATTATATGGGCCCTTTAATATATAACATCTGGAAATAGAATATATTAATTAATTACCACTGCAGAAACTTAAACCTAATAAAAATACTTACTGAACTTTTATTTGAGTGAAATATTCTGAGTGTTCAGCCATAATTTGAGCCTTTGAGTTTCTTGGACCTTAACTTCACTTTGGTTTTATCAACTTGACTAAAATTACATGAATTAAATCAGATGATGTAACTTTTGTGGAGGGTCCATCATCTTATTATCTCCATGGAGTTACTGCATTAATTAAGAAGTCAGGTCACATCTGTGGAGAGGCAATGTCGCTCATTTGCTCTTTTATTCCTTTCAGTAAAACACAATTAAGTCTGTGTTCAAAAGGCTGGACACGTTTAATGTTATACGACGGAACATTTTATGCAACGCAAAAACATGGGTATGGAGAGTGCACTGTTCTTTAGAGCTTTTAATCGTGTTATAGTTGTTTCACCGTTTGCTCACCCGAAGTTGTATTTGGAGCGATTCATGCATGTTTGAGCCATTTTTAATCGCTCATTTTCAAGACGCCATTTTGCCGATCGACCCCAGTTTTCATCGCCACCAGCAAACCGCCGCTGCCCTGCGCTTACTTCGCTCCTCTATTGTAACTGCCACTTTTTAGTTTTCATGTTTTATATTATTTAGGTGTAATTTTGTGGAGTGTCACTAGACGGCGCAGTTTAAGGTCTGTGTACACGTGAAGCGTCGCTAGTCATGTAGAAGAGCTAAATGAGAAAAGTGGCATGATTAACCCTCTGGTGCACAGCGGTCACTGCAGTGGAGCTACTAAAACACAACTTTATCTTTAATGCATTGGTTTAAATGGTGAAACTGCATATGAGCCTCTGGAGTGCTCTCTGCTGCCACACTCCATTGAGGTCAATTCAGTGGTCAGTCGGTGTAACTGCAAGTAAATTTCCTCTTGTTGGTTTTCTTATTCGGGCCTAAACATTGCGCCTAAACAGTGTTGAAATGTCCCAAAAATGGTTGAAATGTTTTTTAAAGCATAAAAAGAAACATATGTTTGTATATTTACAATAGAACACAAGTTAATTCATTTTTACAGGCAGTTCACAGTGTTGTTTCATGTCCTGAGAAGAATAAAAACACTTCAGAAAAAAATCTTGACCAAGGCTTTCGTAATTTATGCATCAGAGGGTTAAAAGCAGATGATTGGGCTGCAGTTTAAGGATACATTTAAGAAGAAAGAAGATATCTCAGTTAATCCCTCTCGGTCTACAGCCAACGAGGTTAGTTTGTCTACCGTATTTTATTTTCAAAGGGTAATTGTCGAATGTCTTTATTGTTCATTAACCCTCTGATGCATGAATTATGAAAGCCTTGGTCAAGATTTTTTTCTGAAGTGTTTTTATTCTTCTCAGGACATGAAACAACATTGTGAACTGCCTGTAAAAATGAATTAACTTGTGTTCTATTGTAAATATACAAACATATGTTTCTTTTTATGCTTTAAAAAACATTTCAACATTTTTGGGGGGAAATTTCAACACTGTTTAGGAGCAATGTTTAGGCCTGAATAAGAAAAACAATCAAAAACCAAAGAAATTTACTTGCAGTTACACCGACTGACCACTGAATTGACCTCAATGGAGTGTGGCAGCAGAGAGCACTCCAGAGTCTGATATGCAGCTTCACCATATAAACCAATGCATTAAAGAGAAAGTTCTGTTTTAGTAGCTCCACTGCAGTGACCGCTGTGCACCAGAGGGTTAAGTTAATTATTGTTTTGTCTATGTGTTTCTTTAGTTTTCACGAGTGTACTTATTTGGATTCATGTGCAAGATGGATGTCAATAAATTCGTCAGTAGAGGAAACCACTTGTGTCTGTAGTACCTGGAGGAATTACATCTATTATATCATCTTAATTGACGATGCGCATCAGATTCCGTTGCATCGCGTAGTCGTTTTGGTACAGTGTGACCTGCAGCGATCCATCAGAGGAGCCGATTCTTTGTTGTGTGGTGACGTTTACGGAGACGTCACCTCCTGTTGGACACTGCAGTTTTCTAATGCGGAAGTAAGTGGACTTGTTTCTTTTATTATGTCATTTTAGATCAATATTTTGATTTGAAATGTTCAAATTCACATAACGATACAGGGAGGTAGTAATTCTAGTAATAATTCTCCTTAGTGACCATGTTTTTAGCTGGACTCCCCCTGTCTTTTATTCACACATTATAAAACATCAAAAGTCAATGACACAGAAGGTCATTATAACATCATCCGCATCATTGCATTAAAACAGATTATCAATGTCTGGGATGTGCAAATCAACACATCACCATTACACAAACATGAGCGCTCACATCTCCCATGTCCACTGAACGCACCGCAGGATTACACCGGGCCTCTCTGTGTTCATTTGCGTTATTGTTCTGCCTGTAATTTAGTGGATTATAAACTCTTTCATTCATTAGATTAGGATTAGGACTGGAACACATGCTGCTATAGAGGTGCATATGTGACACGGGGTTGATGTAATGACAAAGCGGACTTAAATGGATGAAAAAAAATGTGTAAGTGCAATTTATTTACGGAGGTCATTACGCAAAATGCTTCTTTTTTTCTTTTTCTTTTTTCTTTTTTAGCTTTCTACCATGTTATAACATTGTTCCCTCATCAAAAACATGCCTGAAGAGGATTTAGATGTCAACCATGAATGTTTCAGTAATCTAGCGATCTCTCACACGTCCTATTCGAGCTGTAAGATTCTGTGCGACGCTCGGCCCACAGTTCTACATCACCCACATGACAATTGTCCACAAATACACAAAAGCATGATATAAAACTGTACACACTTTCACAAACCTGATGTGATGTGCAGTAGTTTCATTAGTGATGCTTGATGATTGTTTTGTGATAGCGCTCTGAAGGGGAAGTGACTTAACACGGGGAGCAAAGGGAAGGGAAAGTCAGAGTATGAAGGTACAATTGTACCAAAAAGTTTTAATGTGTAAATATTGATTTGTACACTGATTAATTAAAAAAAAAAAAAAAAAACTTTTACACTTACAAATTTTGTTTTTCACTTGCAAATATAATTTTACAACTTTGTTTACAAGTACAAATCTGAAAATTACACTTTCACGAGCTCTGAGACATTCTGTGAGTTTGCAAGCGCAACGGCTGATTTGAACCTGAAGACAGCAGGGGGCGGAGCTAGAGGGGAACAGGGTTGCTGTGGCAACGGCTAAATTGGTTTATATACAGTAAAGGAGTAACCCAAATTCAGACAGTACATCACCTTTATGTGAGATTATGATGTGCATTCTTAACCTTTTACTAAGTTGTAAATCAAGGTAAATTACATAAATAACACTTTTGTGGTCACACTGGCTTTATCTACGCTATATATATATATATATATATATATATATATATATATATATATATATATATATATATATATATATATATATATATATATATATATATATACACGTCATTCACACTAAGCCCCACCCCCTTTCTCTGTGACAGTCATGTGTTTGGCGCTAAGCCCCTCCCTTCCAGATGCATAATTCCTGCACATTTTACACACTGTTGTTTTGGGTTCTAAACTTGATGAAGCAGACAAAACAAAGAAAGTACGTTATCAGGGACACTGTGTTTGTAAAAGTTATGCATCTGGGATCCGGAGCAGTTCATGGTAGAGTGAAGATTCCACGGTGGACTCAGTAGCGGACCTCACTTTTTGATGGTGATGTGCCAGCAGCTGACTGGTAGGTCATCTGACTTTCACGTGAGGGACCTGGGGTCAAGCCCCACCCAATGAGCATTCTCTTAGTGTGAATATATGAGGAAAAGCATATGAGGGAAAGGGGAGGGGCTTAGTGTGAATCAAACGGGAAAAGGGGCGAGGCTTAGCGCAAATCACATGACTATCATAGAGAAGAAGGGTGGGCTTAGCATGTATCACATGACGTGCAGAGAAAGGAGGAGCTTAGAGTGAATCACACGGCTGTCAGGTTAGCATGTGTCACATGACTGTCGTAGAGAAAAGGAGCGGGGCTCAGTGTGAATGACATCAGCGAAAAGGGTTAGCATGAGTCACATGACTGTCACAGAGGAAGGGGGCGGGGCTTAGTGTGAATCACATGACTGTCACAGAGGAAAAGGGCAGGGCTTAGCGTGAAACATATGAGAAAAGAGGCGGGGCTTAGTGTGAATTACATGACTGTCATGAAAAGGGCGGGGCTTAGTGTGAATCACACGACTGTCAGAAACTGTGAAAAGTGTGAAACATAGGAGAGAAGGGGCGGGGCTTAGTGTGAATTATACGAGAAAAGTGGTGGGGCTCAGCGTGAATCACATCAGCAAAAAGGGTTAGCATGAATCACATGACTGTTGCAGAAAAAAAGGCGGGATTTAGCATAAATCACACGACTGTCACAGAGGAAGGGGGCGGGGCTTAGTGTGAATCACACCACTGTCAGAAAAAAGGGTGGGGCTTAGTGTGAATTACGCAAGAAAAATTTACAGTAAAGTAGTATTTTCCAATTCAGGCACGGGATCAACAAAGTATGAATATATCCTTGTTCATTAAAATATATTTAAATATAAATATAAAAAGGGCGGGGCTTAGCGTGAAACATAGGAGAAAAATACAGAGTGCCAAAAAACCCAAAAGTTAAACATCTAAAACATGTTAATTTGTTGTTTTCTGTGAATATAGTATTTTCAAAATGATAAAAGGTGACATGGTGATCTAAATGTTATGTGCTTAGTAAAATTTCACCTTTTTAATGTCAGTTGTTTTAGTTTGTAGGGAGCTTTGGTGTGTATTTCCTTTAAAGCAGTGTTCTCCACATTTCTACTGTCTGTTGCTAATAAATGAGCTATACCCAAGTAATTTGAGGTTGAAGACACTGCAGTGGTCCAAAGTTACCTCATGCATTCTGACCATCCTAATTATTCACCATGATGAGTGTATAAACACTTTTCACATTTCAAGCCAGTGCAGAATGTTGTTCAGACGGTAAATGAAGCGCTTTATAATTATATGCAGACAGCAGTGGACTTATTTTGATCTCAAGAGCTATTTATACAATATATTTGTACTGTGGCAAGACAAATTTTGCTCAAATGCATGGAAAAAATGAGTACAGGCCCTTTAAATGTCAAAACAACTAATACAAAGTCCAAAGTGCTTTTGAAGCCATTCAGCGATCAGAGTGAGAGGTTTGTGATCTGTGGCTCCACAGTGAAAGGAACAGGTTTACAAAGATACTTCAAATATCAGTGTCTCATTAGGTTTTATCTCATGAGTCAGGATGAAGTGAAGCTGGAACAAAAGACCAAATCACACAAAATCAAACTACTTCAATAAGCATTAGTTTGGGATCAGGGTGGATTTAGCAAAAACATAAAAAAAACAAAAAAACATTACTATTGTAAGGCATCATTATTATACCATTGGATAGAGTCGCCAAAAACAATAGCAAAGTACCATGACTCCAGAATATCACTACTTTATACTCTAATATCATTACTCAAGTAGAAGTACAAAGTAGTGGTCCAAGAAATTATTTGAGTAAAAAAGTATTTGGGGAAATTACAGCTCAAAAGTAGTTTCAAAACTAACGGTTACGATGCAACATCTGGATTATCATTTTATTATAAATTAACAAAACACTATGCACAAAATCGTGTATTTTCAATTGACTTAATCATATCTGAAGGAGCGGTGCAAGAAACACAAATGATCAAATCATTTCATATTGTCACAGTGGGAAGAATAAACACAACTTTTAACTTTAACTTTTATTTTCAAATAGTATATGACTCAGGAGTAAAAGTATGATTACTTCATAAACTTTAAGTGCATGTTCACTTTATGGCCCAGGGATGATCACTGCGCCCTCTGTTGGTTGGTCCAGGTAGTACACCCTGCACCGCTGTGTGTGCGTGTGTGTGGGGGGGTGTGTGCGTGTGTGTGCGCAAGTGTAGGTGTGTGTATTTGTGTGCACGCTTTTGTGTGTGTGCATGTATTTGTATGAGTGTGTGCGTGTATTTGTATGTGTTTGTGTGTGTGCATGTGTGTGCGCATGTGTAGGTGTGTGTATTTGTGTGCGCGCGTTTGTGTGTGTGCATGTATTTGTATGTGTGTGTGCATGTGTGCGTGTATTTGTATGTGTTTGTGTGTGTGCATGTGTGTGTGTAGGGGTGTGTGTGTGTGTGTGTGTGTATTTGTGTGTGTTTGTGTGTGTGTGCATGTGTCCTGCTGTCTCCACATACAACCTGTGCACTTCTAATCTGCTTTACACAGAAGAAACATCAGGAGCAGCAGACACAAGAATAATGACACGAGAGAAAAGAGAGGAGAAGAGGAGGGAGTGATAGATAGATAGAGAAGAGAGGAGAGGCGGGGGGAGAGAGAGAGAGGGAGAGAGGAGAGGATAAGGGAGAGAGAACAGAGTGGAAAAGAGGAGAGCGAGAGAGGGAGAGAGAAAGGAGGGAGAGAAAGCGAGAGAAAGCAAGAGAGAGAGAGAGGAGGGGGAGAGAGGAGAGGATAAGGGAGAGAGAGAACAGGGAGTGGAAAAGAGGAGAGCGAGAGAGAGGGAGAGGAAGAGGGAGAGAGAAAGAAGAAGGAGGGAGAGAAAGCGAGAGAAAGCAAGAGAGAGAGAGAGAGGAGGGGGAGAGAGATAAATAGAAATACCAATAAAGATCAGACCAGTCTTTAGTGTTTTAATGTGAAGTACATGCTTAACACAAAATGTACAATTTACAAAGTATTGATAGTAAAATGTGTGCAGCATCCATGGGCATTTTTGAGTAAGTGAGTGAAGAGGGTCTGAAACTCTTTTACTGTCTGTGATAAAATACACCATAGACTGGATAAATAAAATATAATACAAACACCAATAGCATCAGACTCACATTTGCATGGGGTCAGCAGCTCAGCCAATCAGACGGCCTCCTGATGATGTCACCTTGTCCCATAGCACTTTTCATGAATAAAGCAGATGTTGTGAGGTCAAAGGTCACGCCACAATCTGCACATGTTTTTAATCAAGCACGAATATAACAATGTCAGACAGACTCCTGAGAGCGCAGGTACATTCTCTGGACATTTAAGACTTTATACAGTGACACGTGTCAGACTCGTACTGGGGCGGAGGGCGGAGACTGAGGGACGTGTGGCGGCCAATCAATCCCCAACTATCACCAATCAGTCAGTTCATACAGAAAAGGTGGATGGAGTTTCTTGCCCGAGGACACAACAGCAGTCTGCAGTGCTGGTAGCAGGCACTGAACCACTGGCATTAAGCGTAATGTCAGATCTAAATGAGCTTCTGCGTATAATACACACACTTTTTAAAGAAGTCTGCTATATGGTTATAATCGATGACATTTGTGGATCCTTGTGTTATTATGATACATTTTAAAGATCAAAAATGACTCAATAAAAGAAACAAGTCCGTTGAATTCTGACTTGCTCCAGGTCACACTCACTGTCATGGTCTTATTTCTTGTGTATAGTGGAGGTTCATTATGACCAAAATACAGCGACTCTATATAAGCTACTTTTATGTTTGGTGTAGGTTTTGTTTTAAAAGAAATATTTCAATAATAATTAAAGGTGCTGAACTGATTTTTACTTAAAAACATCAAAAACAGAACTAGTTCATTTTAAATGATTTGCCGTGGTGCAGTTATTCCTCACTTCCCTTCTACATTCAGGGCATCCTAATTATTCACCGTGATGAGTAGTTCACAACATGTTAACGTGCACTTCCTGATTATCAAACAATAAAATGCTTTATACTGAGATAATAATAATAATAATAATAATAATAATAATAATAATAATAATAATAATGCATTTTATTTATAAGCGCCTTTCAAAACACCCAAGGACACAGAAAAGATACAGATAGAGACAGAGCACAGCAAAATTATTTTGTCCTCAAGAGCTGCTTATACAAGATTTTTTCAATTCAATTTTCAATTTTTCAATTTTATTTTTCACAGTGGTCAAAGTTTAGTAAGGCACATACACACACACACGTATCAACATACACACACGTATCAACACACACACACGTATCAACATACACACATACACGTAGCAACATACACACACGTATCAACACACACATGTATCAACATACGCACATGTATCAACACACACACGTGTCAACATACACACACGTATCAAAAGTTTCACCCTGTGGGAAACACATGAGGCTCGGCAAGTTTATCTTTAATTTTTATTTTTTCTTTGCCCTACACACACACACACACACACACACACACACACACACACATATATATATAATATTTATATATCTACATATCTATCTATCTGTCTATCTATATATATATATACATATACATATATATATATATACACATACACACATACATGTATACACACAATATACATACACAACCTATACATCATACATATGACCTATACAACATATACAATATCTATATATGACACATGCATACATATATACATGCATATACACACACATAAATATATGTATAACACACACACACATCCACATACGTTACATACACACACCGTTATGAGCAGAGAGAAGAACTTGAGCCGCACTGATCAGACACTATAACTTCACAGTAGTTTGTATTTTAGATTTCTTTTAAATAAATGTAATGAGGGAGACTGTTTAATGTCGCTGTTTAATTCATTCCATATTTGTGGACACAGCCGACACTAAAGCTGATACATTTTAATTTCCTACATTTTCCTTTTAATATACATTTTCCTTGTGTGGTGCTGATGAGAGGATGACTGCAGAGGGATAAAGTCACACAATCCACTGTTTAGTTTGTGAACCACACTGTACATATATGTGACTTTCACACAGATTTAAAGGCCATATCTATCTGTACTGGGGCAAGATCAATTTTACTCAAATATGTGGGAAGAAATTGGGTTCAGGGCCTTTAAATAGAAAATAACAAAATATGCAACTACCGCTACTTACAATCTATCTGACTGTCCAATTCAGTGTAACTGTCTCTCACATGCTTCTTGTGGCGGTGACTGAAGTGTGTCCAATTAAAAGTACACCGCGGTGCGATGGCCGTGGGGCTTTTAGTCGTCATTTTCATCACCGCCATTTCAACCATTTCAACCTGCGTCACTTTTCATCTCTGCGGATACCCCCCTGATATTCCCCCCATTATGTCTGCCTCCCCACCCACCACCAACACCGCCACCTCCCAAATATCCCCCCCTCCCCGCCTACCCCAACACGATCTACTCTAAAACAATGGAGAAGTCACAGACCACACCAGCGCTGGAACAGACACTTGACAGCCACGCTCCTAATCCGCGGAAATGGGGCGACAGTGTGGGGTGGATGGTACTGTATGGGAAGCAGGAGGGGGTGGTATAGGGTATTTGGGGTGGAGGGTGTAAGTGGTATTGGGGGGGGGCGGAGTAATAAGTAGGCCATGGTTTGTCAGGTAAACTTTGCGCGTGGGGGGGGCTAACCAGATTTGTCAGAGAGACTAAACGTGCAGAGAACAATGGGGGAAGTCTGCTAAAGTCTGGGCTCTATGCTTAGTGCAGTGTGGTATAAGAAAAAACACATTTGTTAGTTTAAGGCCATAAATTAGATTTTTGCTGTCTTAAAAATGTAAAAAACAGAACAAGTTTAATTAAATGTTTTAGGTTAAAGTATCCTTCACCGCTTCAGTACAGATATATTGTATAAGCAGCTCTTGGGGTCAAATAAGTCTGCTGTGTACTTTCTGCATCTAATTATGAAGTGCGTGTTAGCATGCTAGTTGTTATTAGCAATACCGTCGCAACAAAATGGTAAACATATGGTCATATTTTTATAAAGTGCTTTTCTACCTTCAAGTCACTCAAAGCTCTTTACATCAACAAACCACTCACTCATTCACACATCAGAGTACGCAGACACGGAGGGCGAGGGGGGTTAAGTGTCTTGCCCAAGGACACAACGACAGCGTTCATCTGTGGGAGCGGAAATCGTACTGCCAACCTGTGGGTCAGCGGATCTGATCACTCTATCGATGTTGTTTACATCGAGACATCAGTGGACAAACGCTCTGCCAACTGAGCCACTGATGCTGAACAAAACTCTGCTCTGCCTTCTGAAAGTTGGGAAAAGTGCTTATAAACTCATGGCAGTGAATAATTAGGATGCTCAGAATGCGTAAGGTATGTGAGCAAATGTATAAAATGAAAAAAAAAACGAGTCTGTTTCAGGGATCAGCTCTGTACATATGAACAAAACAACGTGTAAATAAATGTAAGTCATTTAAAGGTCCTACATTACGCAAAACGGACTCTTGTGAGCTTTAAGACATGTTACGGTGCTGTTACCTCATCAAAAACATATCTGGAGATGTGTTTTGTTGCATTTATTATTTGTCTGTCTTCATCTCCAAAGCTCAAACCGCTCTGTTCCACCTTGTGATGTCATGAAGTGGTAGTTTTCAAGTTAACAGCTCCTTTTACCTTTAGTTCAGAAGAGCTTGGCAATAATTATCCAAATGATTCTAATGAAGGTGTATGGAGTTTTATTTCCACGGACTGGCCTTCTACACGTGGCAGATAAATATGGCAAAAATAAGTTAAGTGCATAAAAAATACAACTCACCAAACCGCTGCATCAGTGGGAGTCCTGCACTTGTTTCTTCTTTCCTTCTTGCTCACGTTTGTTTCTTTCAAAAACTCTAAATCTTATCTTTTAATCCCAGGTGCTTAGTCTCCATGTGGCTAAGCAGTTTTGAAGGTTTCATTGCCTCATTTGCTTTTCCCACATATTACACAGAGCGGACTGAGACTCACCTGTAGCGACAAACCCAGATTTTAAGTAGGACTCCTGGTATTTCTGTTAAATTTAGCTTTGTTTTTCTTGGAGGTCACAGTCTCCTTTTCTTGCTCCTCAGTTGGCCTTTTCCCCTTTGTTAAAAATCTCTCCAAAGACTTTTATTTTGGCTCATTTTCACTCGCTTGTGGTTCTACTCAGGATTTTCATTATATATCTACGGACAAGCTTATTATCGCATCATGAGGGACGGGTGAAAGTTACATCGGAGAAGGTCGCTGATAAATTATTTGCTGGTTTTGTGCGAACTGGTACAAATGTGAGCACTTCTTGTATTATCACATGACATAACAAGGTGGAACAGAGCCTGAGAGAGGGTTTGTGTGTTATTCATGTGTGAATGAAACAAAACACAACTTCAGGTATGTTTGTGATGAGGAAACAACTTTATAATATAGATTAAAAAAATAACGTAATATGTGCCCTTTAAAGACTATTCAGCATTCACAGCGCAGCCTACGAGTTTCATTGGATTCCCCAGCGACTTAACAGCGGACCCTATCAGACAGAGCCCAACCACCATCTCACATGAATCCAGCGGCGGTTAACAAATTGACGGCGAGTGTAATTAGCCTGTTGCTAATTGTCTCGGTGAAAGTGCTGCCCATGTCATTACAAGCCACTTCTGCCGCGCCAATCAATTATTTCTACTGCTACATTATTAATATCCCGCTAATCGCCCACACGGCAAAGCACATTAGCATCTCCGCTCGCTACTTTATTCATCACGCTATGCTAGCCGTGTTCATCTGTCATCTGGGTTTTTCAATATGGCTAAAAACATAAACATACAGGAACGGGGCGATGCAAGTGCTAGCCCTGACCAATCAATTATTCACCAGCGTTTTGCCTTTGAAACCGCGGATGACATGTGAGCCGCTAATGCTAACACCAGGGGGTCCGGGCCCCAGTGGAGAGCCAGGTTGAGAGTTGCTTTGAGCTTGTCACGGGGAATCAGAAGCGACCTTTTTAGTGCCGGCGCGTGGCTAATGCTGCTAAAGGTGAAGTGATAGCATGTGTCTCAGAGGAGGAGAGGCGGAGTGAAAGTGGAGACAGAGAGAGGGCAGCGGAGCAAGAGATGGTGAGGAGACAGACAGTAAGTGAGGGAGAAAAGGTGGGAGAGAGGAGAAAGAGAAAAAGAGGAAATATGGGGGAGGAGATTGTAGGCCTATGAAATATTAATTGAAGATGAGCATAAGTGCTGTACAGGACTTTCAAGGATCACTTGATAACTCCACTTCACAGATAAGCACCATAATAATGACAGGTTGTGTCTGTGCACATTTCAAATGGAGGGCAGGGGCCTATATAATTCTGTATAACTCTATGGGAGAATGACTGTTTTTGAAAGAAATGTCCAAATGTAGGATCCACAAATGCTGAACATTTATTTGCTAGAGGTTGGCTCCACAAATGTGCCATACTAATCAGCTTAAAGGAGACGTATTATACAAAATCAGTTTTTTAGAGACTTTAACCATGTGCGATTTTAACCTTTGTTTCACGGCATCACTGAATAAAAACAAATCTCATTGCACGATCATGTTTGGTTGTGGCTTGAGCAGTGATGGAGACTGTGGGGACAAGACTGATATGCAGAAATATCGTTCTAGATTTGCCATGCAGGTTTAATTCCATCCTGAGCGACATTTGCAGGCAAAGACGTAATGTTTCCACGGAGTCATGCATGTGCTGAACTCACCAGAAAAGTTACACAGAGTTGATCTGTTTAGATTTTTTTCGTTACTGTCTAAATTTTTGGACTTCTCTCAGGGCACGTTTGACAGTCCTCACTCAATAATGAACTGTTGGGTCACTGTGCTGTAGCTCAGGCAGTGGCGACGTGGAGCCTCTGCAGCTGTCTCGCTGTGTCTCCCCACAGATGTCCCTCTGATCCTGGGGTCGATCGGGGAGTTGCAGCCTGAACATCAACGTCCCCAAGAGGAAAAGAGGGGACATCAGCTGCCTCTGCCCAAGCCACTGTGGATGTCCTGTCCTCACTGAGTGCTGCTGACCGCTGCACTCCCTGGACACAACCACCACATCTGATCCTGATCTGAAGTGCCCCGTCGCTGGAGCAAGGAAACAGCTGTTCCGCCATGGCAACCTCCCCATCACCCCCCACCCCCACCCCACGTCTCCCACAATCCATCACTGCACAGGCACGCGGGCCGGACAGAGACAGGGGCAAGCTGGCGGCCGACGCGCAGCTGAGAGGGCTCGCCGTTCACGTTGAGAGGAGAGGGATGGAGCGAGCGTTTATGTGGCATTTAGGGACCCCAGACATCAGGCTGCTACGGAGTGTCTGAATAAGGTCACATCAGTCACAGCGCTGAAGGAACGTGAGAATGAGGAGTGTAGAAAACAGATGATTTGGTTGAACAAGTCTGAGACGACAGAGGTGAGGCCAAAGGTAAAGCTGTGCATGTACAGAGTACATAGAGTACTCTGTGCATGTACAGAGTACATAGAGTACTCTGTGCATGTACAGAGTACATAGAGTACTCTGTGCATGTACAGAGTACATAGAGTACTCTGTGCATGTACAGAGTACATAGAGTACTCTGTGCATGTACAGAGTACATAGAGTACTCTGTACATGTATAAAGTACATAGAGTACTCTGTGCATGTACAGAGTACATAGAGTACTCTGTGCATGTAGGACAGACTGAGGGACTATGGACATCTCTGCACGCACAAAACATGGTGATGCAGGTCACATCAAACTAGTCAAGTCCTCCAGCAGTGATTCATTAGCCTGGTGAACCAGCCTCTTCTACTTTCTGTTTAATTGACAGATGGTCTGGGAACAGGTGACCAAATCCAAACATCTTATCATCGCATTTGTAGTACTCTAATGTGCAAGACATTTCCTCTCAAATATACATGTATGAATGAAATGTATAACATCTCTTTGTAAAGAATAATAGTTATGATTAAACCAGGACTATCTGTTATTCCGTCAGATGAATTCAGCTACTAGAACCATCCTCTCTAAAACAAAGACCGTCAGGAGTGCAGCACAGCACTTACCACAGAGGTCAGACCAAGTTCTTGTATTTATTTTAAAAGATTCCTTTATCAGACCAAGGTTTAGTTTGTTTTCATAACTGACAGTTTCGACGGCTCACTAGTATTATTCCTAGTCGTCACATGATGTTACTGTGATGTGTTTGGTCACCTGATTTAAACAGGGTTTGGTCTGTAGCTTTAAACTTTACACCGGGACAAGGGGGCCTTTTTACTCTCTCATACCTGGAATATTATCCTGAAGAAGCCGGACTGCAGATGGCGCTGTCGTCCTGCCTCCGTTAGTAGGAAGACAGCACCAAAACCTGTTTAAATCAGCTGGCTAGATTTATCACAGCAACATCATGTGACCACTAGGAAGAGCACCAGTGAGCAGTCTAAATCGTCAGGTATGAAAACAAACTAAACCTTGGCCTGAAAAATAATATATTAAGAATCTTTGGCTTCAAGTCTGAGTCAAGTCCAAAATATTATGGTCTGAGTTTCATTTCATGATTTTTGTAAGATGTCAGTCCAATCCAAGTACCAAGTCATTTACCTTCAAGTCCACGAGGAGTCCCAAGTTATCTAAGTTCTGAGGTCATCTCTCAAACAATACCGGTCTAATCTCCTTTACATCTGCACAGGCTTACACAGTCCTCACATGATCTTCTGTCTCTCCTCTGAGGACGACAGACGCTCGGTACAGTTTTAAGTGTGTCTTTCAAATGTGATACAGTTACTACAGTATAATGATGTCCCGCTGAAAGAGGAGAGCAGCTCAGGGCAAATGTTTGTACAGACACATGAGCTTTGCCCACTGAGCAGTGATGACAAGATGGTGGACATTGGCGGACAGTAGCGGATTCCACATGTTGGAATCCGAGCAGGGGTAGTTTATCCTGAATCAACAGCATCAGTACTACTGTCCCTCCTTGGAGATTTTTTTTAGCTTAAACATAGGTTTATAGATAGGTCTAGAGAGAATACAATAAACAAGTTACAAAGACACAGACAGACTTGGTTGATCCAGAAGAGAAATTACTTTCACAATTGCTCACACATTACAATATTATAACAAAGAGAAAAAATGTATAGAAATTAAATAAAATTCTAAATAATTACCAGGAATAGCATGCATATATTTTATATATATATATATATATATATATATATATATATATATATATATATATATATATATATATATATATATATATGTATGTATATGTGCATGTAGAATAAAAAATAAAGTGAATATACATATATCTATACATCTAGGTTATATACAAGAGGCACTAACTCCTTGTATAAACATTTCTACCTTATTACACCAGCACATTATACATTTATACTTACACTACCAGTGAAAAGTTTGCACACTCTTTTTTCATTTAAAGCAGAACCACGTACTTTATTAAACATCTTTGTAAGTCCCTGAGATAATTAAAGACATATTTTCAGGGTTTTGGAGCGTCACTTCCCTCTGCAGAAAACCTGTCTTGCACCAAGAGAATTCTCCTGGGAAATCCTGTTTTATATTTGGCAATTTTATCTGTTTTTGCGTGTGAATATACAGCCTTATTTAAAAAATTTTTGTTTTAATTTCATGAAAAGAGAAGGGAAGGGGGAAAAGGTGCTTTTGAGTCTGTTCCCTGACAGTGTATTCTCAGACGGGAGCTGCAGGGGGAGCTCTGTCGCTGAAAGTTACTTAGTTCTGCTTTAATGTTTTTTCTTTATTCACTTGACCATTTACATAGTATAGTATAGTATTCTCACTGAAAGCATCAAAACTAAGAATGAACACATGTGGAATGTAGTAAACACAAAAGTGTGAAAATACAAAAAAAAAACATGTATTATATTTTAGGTGATTAAAAGTGGAGACCCTTTTTCCTTTGGTCACTGCTTTGTACATTCTTGGCATTCCACTAAAGAACCCTGATAAACACATAAAGGCTCAGGGTTCATTCCAGCGCTGTCAAGAAACCAAAGGGTGACTGCTTTGAGGTATTTGAATCTATAATATAAAACATAGAGTTATTTAAAAATGCTTGCTTTATAATTCCATACATCTTGCTTCATACTTTTTATGTCTTTTGACTGATAGTTTATGTATAACCATCAGAATAATTTATCATCAGTGCACAATGTCTGGAAAAATAAATTTTAAAAAAGGTTACGTGGCTCAGGGAGTAGAGCAGCCATCTTGTAATGAGAAGCTTTGCAGTTCGAATCCCACTAGTTTACAACTTGACAAAACACTTCACCCGCTCCTCCGTGTCAATTTAAGATGCTGTGTTAATATAGAAACCCTTTCAAAATGATAGGACAATTACATTCAACATTCAAACTGTAGCCATTTCCCATTATAATTGCGACGTCCGTTTCTAATAACACAAACCCTTTGATTGACAGGAGGGCAAGGCGGGACCGGTGACCAATCACTGACAGCCAATCAGGAAGCAGCGTGTCAATGGGTCCGAGCAGATGTTTTCGCTGGTCCACGTTCATGCATATTTCACAGCGAGCTTGCCGGGGCGAATGCTAACCCTGAGTCAGATCAACACTGACAAAACTATATTGAACAATTATGTGTGGAGTTAATACGTTATGAGGAGGGTGGGAGGGGCTGAGGAGGGGAGTGGGGTGATGTCTCCCAAAGTGGACTGGGCACATGAGATGGGTCTGTCATTACAATCAGCGCTAGTCTCTAGGTTTTATAATCTCCAAACGGAATCAGAGCCCAGATAGAAAAATGATGTGTAATTAACTTATTATTATACCCCGAGAGAGAAGGAAGAAAGAGGTGGGGCGAGACAAAGAGAGTTTAAACTTGCACACACACACCAGTGCCACATCAAAATTGGGTCTAGACTGAGACTAAACCTGGAATTTAAAGGTCCTATATTATGTAAAAATGTACTTTTGTGAGCTTTTGAACATGTTATAATGTTGTTAAGTCATCAAAAACAATGCAGCTGTGTTTTGTTTCATTCACACATATTTGAATAACACTTTACTATTAGTTTGTCTACATCTCCAAAGCTCAAAATGCTCCGTTCCAACTTGTGATGTCATGAAACAGTAGTAACCTTTTACCTTTTCTGTAGCAGAGATCGGAGAGATCCAGGGCTGAAATTATCCAAATGATTTTAGTGAAGGCGTATGATGATGATGTCTGCTCCCAGTCCACTGACATTGCGTCCTAAGGCTGAGCTAATGCCGCTGTAGGAGCACCAGTACGAGGAGTAATAGGAGTCGAAGTACTAGTAGCAGTAGTAGCGTCAGAAGTAGCAGTAGTTGTCGAAAGTAGTAGATATATTTAAACAGACGTGTGCAGTGTTGTGGAGCCTCCTTCGGTGACGTGAGCCGCTCTGACAACAGCAGCAGTCTGTCACAGGAAAACACTGAGAGGAAGAGGAAAAACAGGGAAAGCTACTTCTGTTTTCAATTTGTACAGAGGAGTTAAGCTAGCACTGGGTTATTGTCATCAAAGTACGAAGTTCAAAGTTATGAGTGGTATGAGTAAGTAAAAGATCGGCATATGCGTGGTTTGTGCGCGCTAATCTGCCATTCACAGCATCCGTTCTGAACCTACAGGATCTTCAGGACTTCACGTTTACAGTAGAGAAGGAGAGAGAAGAGAAAAGGAGTAGGGGAGAGAGGGGACAACCTTGTGTTATTGATGAGGTGTCATGCTGTCAGAGCCACTCAGATAAAGATAGATCATTTCTAAAGTTGAAGTTATTTCAACCAGGAGACAAATGACTGAGGTGTGAAGGGTAGTTTAGGAAGTCAGTAATGGGAATGAAAGACGCTCTAGCCCACTTGATTTTTTCGGTATTAAAACATGAATAAAGTAAACTACCGGTAGTTCAGTTTAAACCATTTGCAGTGGTCCAAAGTTATACCTCACTTTCCTTCAGTATTCCTAGGATCCTAATTATTCACTGCAATGAGTTATAACCATATTTCGCCGTCGTAACAGCTAACAGCGCACTTCCGGATTCTCAACAGAAACACACGACATGTATTTGTTGGTCTAGTGGCCTCGGTCACTGGCTCTCAGACCTTTCACATCAAGTATAAGAAAAGACCTGGCTTTCCAAGTAACGTCATCTAAACCAGGTCTATAACAGGACTATTCTTGAGGAGGCTCCTTAATAAGACTATTGTAGGTCCAGGTCTCACAGTGCACTTCATCATTTCCACTGCAGTTCTAAACAAGAAATGATCCAAAGGAGGATAGAGTCCTCAAACACACAGCCTCGTCCTACTGCATGTCATGAGTACATCAAAAGTACAATATAACGCAAATGCCTAAGAAACACATTGGATGGAAACCAGGCACAAAAACACCAGTCCAGGTACTAAACCCAAAGAAAAGACGCAAAAAGCAGGTACATCTGTAGGAAGCAAAAGGATAAGGTTCATTTGGCCAAAGTGGTCTGGATAGCAGAGGAAGCCAGCAACATCTTTCTTGAATTTCCAGAGTCCCTTAGGGGAGAACTGTGGCTGTAAAAATCTCATACTGTCATATTTACAGCCTTTAATTGGTGTGGTATGCAGGACGACATTAGAGCTTGGGTGAGTAGACCAGTATTGTAATAGCCACTTGTTTGTGAACTCCAGTAAGTCTTTTTTTCCCTTCTATGTAGATTAAGAAGTGTCCTCAATGCCAAAAGCGACAGGCTAACATAAAGTCGAAACTGCAGTGCCAGCCAATAGAGGCAATTCAATGTAGGTGCAACAACATTATAAACTGTTCACTTATTTGTTTAAAACTTAGATCAATAAGCCATTCGAGCTGATTGGAATGGACCTGGTGGGCAAACTCACCAAACCAGCTGGTGGCTATCGTGTATGTATATATGTGCTGATAGGAGCCTGCAGTTTTAAAACAGATTTGAGCCCAGGGTACAGAATTCAAAAGCATATTGAGAACATAAACATGGTATATAGCTCACAATGTGTCATTTCACTATTCCCTTTTTTCAAAATCTGTGAGTTCAACACTGAACTTTGTCAAAACCTGGGGATAGAATGGAGTGTCTAAGAGGAGCCCCTAAGCACCCCCACACAGTCTGGACGGAGTGTGCACTTGTCATTGTATTATACCTGTATTGTTCAATATACCTAAATTTGTAGGTGCCTCAACAAAATAATACGGAACACTAAACCATTTGCCCGCCATGTTTCCTTCACAGACAGAAATGCAGGTCACCGTCAGGTACAGTCCAGTTATCCGTGTGACTACATTGAGTCCTTTGTCCAGCAGGAAGAAGTCTGATGGCCTCAAAAAACTGCTCACCTACTACGAGGTGAATGGCAATCTACAGAAGAGACACAAAAGGACTAGGATGAAGGAGCAGAGTGGGCACGATGACCATTTCAAAGTGGTAGAACTAGTCTTCCTCAAAAACATCAGGAGCAGAGGAAAGGGGGGAAGACAGTGTCAGAAAAGTTATGAACATGTAAGACGTGTAAGAGTGTGGGCCTAAATGACACAAATGGGAAACTAATACATAAATAAGGCATTTGCAATATTGTGTACTTTTGTGTACTGTAATGTGATTATTTGTACTCTTTACCACAACAGTTTGATACAGCGATCACATCACTACAGACACGCCCCGTCGTCAAAACTACAGCTCTGTTAAGATCACGGTCAAAATACAGAAAACTCAACTACACAACTCACTATTTCAGTCAATATGCCCCGGGCCCTGTATGGCATCACTTTAAAGACAAAGCATAATCTCTCCTTCCACTTTATGAAGAATAGGACTAGTGTTAAATAAATGAGGTGCAGACATGACTGTGACTGATGATAACACTTACACCTCCCTTCCCGTCCCAGTGGAGTGTCCTCTGGCTCTGTTTGACAAATGTGTCTCCATCTGATTAAAACTTGCTCGTGACAAATGTAAAAAAACGATACTGTAATTGTCAGAATATCTGATTATTTTACTAAAAAAACACCAGAACAAGAAAAAGTAAATGATGTTAATATAGAGATGTTTAAACAAAATAATCAGGAGGACATCAGCCAGGAGCAAAAAGTACACTTATGTACTTGGAATATTGTAAAGGCTTTGGGAGGTTGTGGGTTAGACTCCTGAACTCTGAGTGGAGTGTGCATGTTCTCCCTGTGTTAATTAGCAATAAAGTAAATCTATTCACAAAACTTAGTTCAAAGGTGAACTATGAGTAGCTCTTCTGGTCATGGGTCCACCACAGAGACGTTATCGCTTTGCCAAGAAAGTTGGCGTTTTTATTGCTTAAAAACACTTTGGGAAAAACATGTATCCGTACAGTGAGCGTGGTCACCTCCAAAGATCTGGCCTGTGGCCAAGAGGTAATGTCACCTCTTTGTCTCTAGGGAGGTAAATAAGTTTAATGCCCTGCAATAGAAAACTCCTTGGAGACAAACAGCGGTGCTAATGCTGCAGTGACTGACGCTGGGCTGCCAGGGCCACACATACAACCTCCAGAATTCACTCACTGAGCTGCAGAGGCTGCACTAGCACTGATTCATGATTGACGGCAGGTGCTGGGGTTGAGATCTAGTAGGTGAAAAAGTAGTGCACTCAAATCTCCCACAATGCAACATAGACCATAATGCATTGTGACTGTCAGAGCAGGTTAACTGGACACAACACGACTGAAGGCAGAGAGAAGCACTGGTTTATTGCACTGTTGACCTGTAACTATGAACAAAACCATACCATACTTACCATAGCGTAAAGAGAATTAATCTTATTTTGAGCTGTTATAAGACCAATCATTTCCTCATCTCCAGCCCATCGTGTTTTGTTTCATTCATACACATTTGAGTAACCCTTTATTATTGGTCTGTCTACATTTCCAAAGCTCAAAATGCTCTATATTTGTAGTTTTCAAGTTAACAGCTAACTGTTACCATTTGTTCAGCAAAGATTCAATGCAATTCCAGCACTGAAATTCTCTAAAAGATTCTACTGAAGGTGTATGGAGTTTATCATTCATGTTTAAATATTGTTATCACGATTTCTCTTGGGCCCTATTTGAACCCTCCTTGTAAGATTCTGTACAGTCCTCAGCCCACAAGCCAACGTCACCCATGCTCCCACACGACAACTCGCCATAAATATGCAAAAATATGAAACAACAACTTGACAAACCTGATGTGATCTGCAGCAGTTGTATTAGCGGCGTGCACGCTGACTGTGCTCTGAAGAGGGAATGACTTAACGTGGAAAACAAAAGGATATGAGGTTCCAAGGTATTAAAAACAGAAACATGGTGATCTAAATGTGTTATGTGCTCACAGTTAATACCTCGTAGTAATACACAGAAGTAAAATAGCCCCTCTTTAACGTGAGATCCACTTTGACTAAAACGCGGACGATTATTATAAATATTTTAATGTCGGATGTTGGATATGAACAATATGCAATGACTGAATTTTTTACTAAGCTTTGTGCACACAGCCAGAGACTCCTTTAAGGTTTAAACCAACTAAATTTAGAGATTTGAACTGACAACCCAAATGAATAAATCCCTTAAGAATAAATCAGTATTACAATTGTTATCAGTAAAAGCTATTTTTTCGATTAGACCGTGACTACTTTTGTATGTGAGGGCACAGCTATTTCATGTTTATAGAATTTGAAAATACAAATCCTACATACTGTCCCTCGAAACATTTGCATGCAATACATCTACAACTACAGCTACAACAATCTTATCCATTGTTTTCTCTGACGTGGCCCCAGGTTTCACACAGACTTCAGGATTAACAGTGACTGGATCATAATAAGAGATTCACATATGTGTTTTTTATAAGTCCTGTCCGTTGCCCATAAGCCTGCGTGTCCATGTGCTGTCTGCGGTAGCGTGACCAAAGTTGAAGCTTGTTCGGAGCGAGACTGTGATCTGTGCGCTGCTCTTTTGTTTGATAGATTAACCCCTTCATGTCTGAGACTCCTAAAACAGGGTCACGCACACTGGCTTATCTTGTACCATCTTAAAGCGACATGCAAAAGGCAAAACGCACGGATTAGATTGAGGTTCATGCGTAAAAAGGAATGATTAACTGAACTGTATGTAGCCTGCACCTTTACATTTACAATCAACTGAACCTGAGTTGCCAGATCCAACTCTTTGCAAATTGTAGTGTTACTGTTGCTTTTGCCCTAAATACACAATGTTCCTTTCCTGGTTCAACTTTCTGTTCATTTGTCCATCTTTTTTCTCTCTATGGGACATGTGTAGACGTTAACCGCTCAGGCTGCATTACCAACAGATCCAAAGAACAAAAACAACTTGTATTTGATCGATATTATTACATCACTTTTGTTTTGGCTGTTGTAGTTACACATATATTTAAATGTAGATAATGATGTTTGTGCAGAATGATCAGATTAAACACCTCCACACACAGAGTCTCACTGTAAATATTCAGGTGAAGGTCAAAGAGATTAGAATTAAAATGTTTTGGGGTTTTTTTATGAGATTTTATATGATTATTTGAACAATTTTGTTATAAATATCCGAAATTAGTGAATTCAGGTAAATGTTCTGCTTATGGCTTACACCTTTTAGGAATAAAAAAACACATATGATGATGTGACCTCAAATGAGATTATCTTACTTCACTGAAATAACGTTTAAAAATTGTATTTCAAGACTATTCAAAATCACTCCAATCTCGTAAATATTCACTAATAAACATTTTAAGTCTGCCTTCCTTGAAATATGGGCTAATTAAGCACAAATACAAGTTTTTCTCATTCTCAGTGTATGGAACGGCCTCGTTGAAAGCTCAGAACCAGGTTTAAAAATGATTTCAGTGAAGTAAGAAAAGCTAATTCCAAGTCGCACCGTCATACCATGTGTTTTTTTTTTTTTTATCCCTATAAGGTGTGAGCCATAAGCAGAACATTTACCTGAATTCACTCATTTCAGATATTTATAACAAAATTGTTCAAATAATCCCAATTCACTAAAATACTTCGAAACTGCTCTAAACTGTTCATTATAAATCAGCTGGCTTTGTAGTGAAGACAATAATCCTAATATTTTCAAGTAAACAACCTCTCATAAAAAACACATTTTAATTCTAATCTCTTTGACCTTCACCTGAATATTTACAGTGAGGTGTTTAATCTGATCATTCTGCACAAACATCATTATCTACAGTCAAATATGTGTGTAACGACAACAGCCAAAACAAAAGTGATGCCATAATATTTATGATCAAATACAAGTTGTTTTTGTTCTTTGGTTCTGGTGGTAATGCAGCCTGAGCGGAAAACATTTACACATGTCCCATAAAGAAAATAAGATGGACAAATGCAGAGAGTTGAACCAGGAAAGGAGATGTTGTATATTTAGGGCAAAAGTAACAGTTTACAACAAGGTGAATGTTTGTAGATTCATCCACTGGTCAGTCTATGTTCTACTCATGTCAATCATCTGGAGCTCAGGATCATGAAGAACAAGATCCCAGAAAGAGTGATGTGATCAGTCACCAAGGAGAAACATCCTGGACCTGGGAAGATCACGTGGAAGATCATCCATGAATCATAAGTTGGTGAAAACACATCACAGCTGGAGCTGGGCGGCCAGTTCAGAACCTCAGGAATGATCTCATTAAGCTGCAGAGGCTGCACTGATTAATGATCTTATATTGTTGTTGTTTTCAAGTTAGCAGCAGATGATTCCAGTGAAACGAAGAACAAGAACACACAACACAACAACAAGCACAACTCTAGGATTGTGATGAGGAAACATTATAACATAGATCAGAAAATGGTGTAATAAGGGCTCTTTAATGATTAGCTGCAGCTGTTTGAGTTAAAAGAAACAAAAGGTGCATGCTTAAGTTATAAATATGTCAAACACTGAATACATTCTGATAAATATATCTCCGGTGCATTTAACACATGCAGATAATCATGAGGCATCCCTGGTGACCAAGGACTGAGGTAATGAACCAGACAGTAGACTGACAGAGTGCAGTCCCTCCTGTGACCAGCTCACAGAGACCACGTCCTGTCTCACGTCCAGATGCTCAAACATTGTCACTCAACCACATGTAACAGCTCCAAGTGTCCAGATCGACAAAGACTCCACAAAGACATCACACTTAACGACTGCTCCAAACTGCATTTCACATTACACTGCGCCGGCCCATTCTCAAGTGAGATTTACTGTCTGTTAGCATGTAGCGCCATGTTAACGGCTAATGCTAATGAACCAGCATCACTAATCAACTCTTCTGCCAGCTATAAATCAATAAAAACCCAACTAAATCAATGTGAAGCGATGTCTCCCTCTCCACTTGAGCTCTGTAAATGAACTCATCTGTCACTTTGATTTGAGAATGAAAATGATTATCCACGGCCCTGTTAAAGAGCAAAGCGTCGTAAAAAAAACGGTACGATTGAGTTCTCGAGAGCCCAGTCCATTAGCAGTACAGATAATGGACTCGTCTCGCTGTACGTTTGAGTTACGACGTTAAAGACGGCACTGAAAATATTACTTAAGGAGTTATTATAGTCCCAAGCTTTTAAAATACAGATTAGTTTAAGTTCAGGTGACCTTTAAGGAGAACTGGAAAGTTACAGGAAAAGTTGGGCCAAAGCATTTTTATTTATTTTTTTTACTTATGGGAAAAACTGAAGAAAGCCTTATATTATGTTTTAGTGATTTTAACATTAAACAGATTTTTATATAGTGCTTTTCCACACACACAAACACAACAACAGCGTTCACTTGTGGGAGCTGGCAGAGTGGGAATTGAACTGCCAACCTTCAGATCAGTGGACGAAATGCCAACTGAGCTACTGTTTTGGATGAATAAAAATAGATAATTGAATCCTGCAAGAACCGGATTGTTCAGACATGTTGATTTCTCATAAAGGAGTTAATAAAATGACAAAAGTAATCGTTTAAAGGTGCACTATGTTTGTGGTATGTGGACTGCCACTCTCTGGTCTCTATGGTGATGTATTGCTTTTGTATGTAATGTTCCTCAGTGGGGCATTGAATGTATCTAGATGTATTTCTTTAACTGAGGTGTTGGAAAACCTGCTTGTTTACTGATTCCTTTATATGTAGACCTAACTGTAGCATTTATGTTTAGCTTTATACCTAAATGGATTATATTTGAACAGTTTTTTACAAGTTCTTTATTCAGACGGTTCCGTTGTTTGACACTGACAACGGAAATACAACCGTACTCGTCATTCTGATCTTAAAATGTTTGTATTAACCTGATTTATCAAGATATGAACATTGACGACAAATCCAATTCCCTCAACGTGGCTACCGTGAACATTAGCAACGGGTGTGACAGAATTTGCTTCGCACGTGCCCCCTGCCAAACGAGCAGTGTGGGTGGGGAGGGGCGTTACTATCAACATCCTCACTCCTGATTGGCTTGTTGGTTGCTATGATACATGTGCTTGGATTTCCAAATATGGTTCCTGGTTGCAGATAAGTCTCGATTGGCTTCATTTGGCTGGAGCTGAATACTACGGGTGACGTCACGCTCCACTTGACCCACATCATGATATTGTCTGTGTAGTTCTTGCAAAAGGCAGTATAAAGTCAGATTTCCTTCTAGCTTTGTCGTGTCAGGAGTCACCGCTCTCAGAATCAACTTCCAAGTCATCTGTTATGTTTGAGTCTAGTCACAAGTCCTTGGACCTGGAAAACAAGCTGCACGGCTCAGTTTGGAACTACTACATCTATGATTTAAGATTAAAGAGGCGGTACTTCTATGCTAACACGTAACATGTTTAGATCACCATGTTACCTTCTATTGTTTTCAAAATTCTATATTCGTCCAAAACAACGTATTGTCACGTTTCATAAATTTCACTTTCTTTTTCAATGCTCTGAATCCCCCCGTCGCTTTGCTCCCTGTGTTAAGCCACTCCCCCTTCTGAGCACGATCGTAACACAATCACGGTGAATCGCACTAATGAAACTACTGCACATCGTATCAGGTTTGTCAAGTTGTTGCGTGTAGTTTTGTATCCTGCTTTTGTATATTTACGGAGGATTGTTGTGTGGGAGTGGCGTAGGCTTGTGGGCGGAGAATTACACAGAATCTTACGGTTACGGATCACTAAAATACATAAATATGCATGGGTGACATCTAAAACCTCTTCAGGCATGGTTTTGATGAGCGAACAATATTAAAACATGGTAAAAATAAGTTAAAGCAGAAATCTCTCAACGTCAGAATGTTTGTCAAGAAGCTACATATGTGTTTATTAGAGAGACGCCATATTTAATTCCGCTCCTAAACAACATGATCAGATTTTCTCAAAGCCTATTTCTGATATTTTTTCTAATCCCACACTAAGCCTGTTCCTCTCCAGTCCTGCAGGGGTCAGTCCAACATGCCACGGTTAATCCTCTTTCGCTTGTTTTGCTGTGACTGACCTTTAACTTTAGAACAAAGATGTAGCAACAAAAATAAAGTGGATCTGAGATTTTTATTAAAACTGATTTTTGCTTTGACCAAACATGGTATTAAAATAGTTTCTGTTATCTCGACATGGATGGATAGAATTAGAAGGGACAGTGAAGATATGGCACAGAGGAGGGGGGGCTACCTGTTTCGTTTTTATTTTGATCTACACATGCAAAAGTAATTCATTTCTCATTCAGTGTTTTTTTTTTCTTCTTTATATTTACTACTGTTTATATTTCAGATACGTATGGAAAACATCAAATATACGAAGCAATACATTTTGTAGCAAAGAAACAAATAGTAGACAAATATCCATCCATCCATTTTCTTCCGCTTATCCGGGGCCGGGTCGCGGGGGCAGCAGTCTAAGCAGGGACTCCCAGACTTCCC
Organism: Periophthalmus magnuspinnatus; assembly: GCF_009829125.3. NCBI lineage: Eukaryota > Metazoa > Chordata > Actinopteri > Gobiiformes > Gobiidae > Periophthalmus > Periophthalmus magnuspinnatus. Next base: position 33,108,257 of record NC_047134.1, read on the forward strand.
TCACCCCGGACACGTCCTCCAGCTCCTCCGGTGGGACCCCAAGGCGTTCCCAGGCCAGCCGAGAGACATAGTCCCTCCAGCGTGTCCTGGGTCTTCCCCGGGGCCTCCTCCCGGTGGGACATGCCCAGAACACCTCCCTAGGGAGGCGTCCAGGAGGCATCCTGAGCAGATGCCCGAGCCACCTCAGCTGGTTCCTCTCAACGTGTAGGAGCAGCGGCTCTACTTCGAGCTCCTCCCGTGTGACCGAGCTCCTCACCCTATCCCTAAGGGTGCGCCCGGCCACTCTGCGGAGGAAGCCCATTTCAGCCGCTTGTATCCGCGATCTTGTCCTTTCGGTCATTACCCAGAGCTCATGACCATAGGTGAGAGTAGGAACGTAGATTGACCGGTAAATCGAGAGCTTCGCCTTCCGGCTCAGCTCCTTCTTTACCACAACGGACCGATACAGCGACCGCATCACTGCAGACGCTGCACCGATCCGCCTGTCAATCTCACGCTCCATCCTTCCCTCACTCGTGAACAAGACCCTGAGATACTTGAACTCCTCCACTTGGGGCAGAGACTCACCACCCACCCGGAGAGAGCAAACCACCTTTTTCCGGTCGAGAACCATGGCCTCGGATTTGGAGGAGCTGATTCTCATCCCAGCCGCTTCACACTCGGCTGCAAACCGCCCCAGTGCCTGCTGCAGGTCCTGGCTCGAAGAAGCCATCAGGACAACATCATCTGCAAACAGCAGAGATGAAATCCTGTGGTTCCCAAACCAGGCCCCCTCCGGCCCCTGGCTGCGCCTAGAAATTCTGTCCATAAATATAATGAACAGAACCGGTGACAAAGGGCAGCCCTGGCGGAGTCCAACATGCACCGGGAACAGGTCTGACTTACTGCCGGCAATGCGAACACAGCTCCTGCTCCGGTCATACAGGGACCGGACAGCCCTTAGCAAAGAGCCCCGGACCCCATACTCCCAGAGCACCCCCCAAAGGACACCACGAGGGACACGGTCGAATGCCTTCTCCAGATCCACAAAACACATGTGGACTGGTTGGGCAAACTCCCATGAACCCTCGAGGACCCGATGGAGAGTATAGAGCTGGTCCAGTGTTCCGCGACCAGGACGACAAGTAACTCAGTAGTAGACAAATAACTCAACTAAAAAAATAAAAATAAATATTCTTTATATTTTATAATCAAATGCTCAAAGTATCCACCCTTTACTTTGTCGACAGCGCTGCAAACCTTAAGAATGATAAGGTCTTGTGAAATGTTTTTTACTTCACAGCTGTGCCTTTATTGTTACCGGCGTAGCATCTCCTGTCATGCTGAGGCTTTAGCCGCTAGCATGTAAGCTTCAGTGCACGCCACGTTTTCTTCACTTTCCACTTGTTCCAGTGCTTTGTTTCAGGCTCTTCGAGTTAGTCGTCCTTCTTGTTTGTCTCCCTCACTCATTCCGCTTTTTAGTTGTTGAATTCAGTCGTCTTAGTTGCTGAGAGGGGTTTAATTTGCTATATACGGGCGAGAGGACAGAATTAGGCTGCCATCTCTCTTGTTGCCCACCCGGAAGTCCACAAAGTCTTTTTTTTGCCACACTCCATATGTGTTCATTCATAATTTTGATGCCTTCAATGTAAATAGTCATGAAAATAAAGAAGACACATGAATGAAAAAGTGCGTTCAAACTTTTGCCTGGTAGTGACACATTTGTACAGTCAGACCTCAGACCTCAGAGCTCAGACCTCAGAGCTCAGTGGACTCTCCAGGGCTGCTCTTTGTCACTGCTTCTGTTTATTGTTTTTATGTACAGAATTCCTTGACGCAGTGAGGGGCCAGAGGGATCACGGTTTTGTTTTTTTGCACCATGGACTGGAATAATGTAGGTTTTATTTCCACGGACTGGCCTTCTACGTGTCGCAAATAAATATGGCAAAAATAAGTTAAGTGCATAAAAAATACAACTCACCAAACCGCTGCATCAGTGGGAGTCCTGCACTTGTTTCTTCTTTCCTTCTTGCTCACGTTTGTTTCTTTCAAAAAACTCTAAATCTTATCTTTTAATCCCAGGTGCTTAGTCTCCATGTGCCAAAGCAGTTTTGAAGGTTTCATTGCCTCATTTGCTTTTCATATTACGCAGAGCGGACTGAGACTCACCTGTAGCGACAAACCCAGATTTTAAGTAGGACTCCTGGTATTTCTGTTAAATTTATCTTTCTTTTTCTTGGAGGTCGCAGTCTTCTCTTCTGGCTCCTCAGTTGGCCTTTTCCCCTTTGTTAAAAAGTTAAAAGACTTTTTTTTTGGCTCATTTTCACTCGCTTGTGGCTCTACTTTTGGGCAACGTGTCTGATGTGTTAAACGTGATACGTCATCGCGGAGACAAGAGCAGATAATAAACTTGCCGTGACATCACATAGGTTTCCGTGGCGACTTCCTCTCAGGATTTTCATTATATGTCTACGGACAAGCTTATTATCGCAACATGAGGTTAACGTGGGTTGCGTTTTTAGCATCCATGGCTCGGCTATCTCTGATGTGTTTTGGGTAACGTGCTGCCATAAAGTTACCTCAGTATGTCACTATGGCTTATTTTGTGTGCCCTTGTCAAATGTTAATTGTAACCTGTTGTATTTACGCTCCTGCTGGTGGGAAATCGCCCCTTTTTTCTGTTCTCTGGTCGTGTCCCATGGGGAAATTGACCCTAACATCTTGTGGAAAGTGCTTCTGCGAGGCATGATGTGACTAAAGTAATCTCAAGTGAACTGGACCAGGTGAACAATGAAATCAAAATACTAAACAGGAGGGGTCAAGGATTTTTAAAATGGATTATTAATTAACAATCTGTCATCTGCGTTCTCACTAAAATTGATGATAGATTCAGTGTAAAATATATTAATGTCTCATGTCATATTCAGTCAGCGAACCCGTGTGCCTAGAGTGTGTGGGGAAGGTAGTGGGGAATCTTATAAAGAAAACCACTAAAATACAGCACTCTGCTACATAAACAACACACTGAAGTAGGTTTCCAAGCTCCAAGCATTAAATGAAAATCAAATTCAGCTAAATCATAGGTCAACAACACCTGGAGAAATGTTTTGTTGCTATTAACTATTGACATAAAAAAACATGCCTCACCAGCCTCATCTTTGCCATCTAGAAAATGCACCACATCACCTCTGTCACCAACTGTCAGCCATCTTGTCTTCTCCTGTACAGCATGAGGAGGAGAAGGAAGAGGAGGAGGAGGAGGAAGCTTCATAATCCCGGGATTTCAGGCCACCATAAACATCTTGGAGCCATCAGAGAGCCGGCCGTGCATATGGTCCAGGTTTAGGACTCATCTGGCGCCGCGCAGCCCAGGGAGAGGCCTTATCCTTGGGTAAACCGTGGACACATGCATCCCCCTAGAACCAATCATGCTCCCTCCTCTGTACCATATATTCAGTGTCCTCCCTCTGCATCATATATTTACTAGCCCAATTGCACAGAGGATGCAGAGGAGACGGTCAGATGGAGCAGAGGATGGTAACATTATTCACAAACCCCCCTCTCTCTCCCTGTAGAAGTCGTTATTTCATGACTCGCAGCAGAACAAGCAGCAACAAACGAGGAATAAAGAGGAAAGCTATTCATCCTTACTGAGAGAGGGAGATAGGGTAACCACTCTGCCACAGTAAAAGAGGGAGAACATGCACACTCCACTCAAAGACTCTAACCCACAACCTCCTAATTTCTTTATCCCACATCATTTCCAAGATGTTTCTGACTGATTTCAGCAGAATGTTATTTTGAGGATGTTATTTTTTTGGGGTGTTTTTACTATTTTTAAATATTATTTGTTTTGCAACTGAAATAAAATCTTAATATATGATTTGATTGTTGTAGAAATATTCTAGGCAACAGATAATTAAAAAAAAGGCGAAAAAAACCCAAAGGAAAACGTTGTTAATTCCTTGTAAGTAAAAGTGAAGTAGACATTTGCTTTTTGCACTGAACCTGGTTGCTGTGAGGTGGGCATGGCGGTGGGGGCCTGGTGGCGGTGGGTGTGGGTGCGGGGGGCTCGGCGGCGGTGGGTGTGGGGGGCTCGGCGGCGGTGGGTGTGGGGGGGGGCTTGGCGGTGGTGGCTGCAGGAGAGGAGCATCTTTGTAAATGTGGAAATCCACATCTAAATCCCCCACCTGTACAGCGCCCCCCGGCTCACGCACACGGATTTACACCCAAAGCCCTCGCTCTAACGCACTGTCAACTCTAACAAGCTGTTCGGACCGGCCCGGAAGGGAGGGGAGGGGGGAGTCACGTCATTTTCACTGCAAAATGAAATACCTACATAGCTTAAAGTGACTTGATTTGTGAATATTAGTCTAATTTTAAAGATAAAGCCAGTGAATTCTACAAGACGGCAGATACACTTTGTGGTTAAATATCTATATTTGGTTTGGAACTTAAAGGTCCTATATCACGCAGAGTTCACTCTTGTGGTTGTGTTTGTTTCATTCACACATGTTTGCATAAACCTTTCTTATTAGTCTGTTTACATCTCCAAAGCTCAAAATACTATAAACGTCATGCAATTTCCATATCTGGGATGCAGAATACACACTTCTTCAATGTTTTAGAACGATGTGAGCCTGGATACCTGTGAATCTCTCCTGAGTTTCGATGGGCATGATTGACAGGTGGATTAGCCAATCAGGGACGCACATGGTCAGTCCATAACAAAACAAATATGGCACCTTACGAGAAGAAAAGGGGGGAAATCGAGGGTGAAACCGTGTTGTGGAACATTCAAAATTAATTTAAGATTTAAAGTTAAATCTTTAAAAAAAAGAAAAAAGAAAAAAAAGAAAACAGTTAATTCCTTCCTGATCCAACCCACTCAACATTCACAAATATTCCTCTCAGGTTTAATTTCATTATTAAGGGCATTTTATTACTCGAGTCCACCTGCAAATATTTGCTCTTGAATTAACCAGTCAAATTTCCACAAACTGACTAAGTAAAAAAGTGAAAACTCAAGCCAATATTTTGACTTGATGTAGCCTTCTTCTTGTTTTGGAGAGCAAACAGTGGATATGAGAGAGGGCTCAGGGCAGAGGAACAGCTGCCGGAGCAGGCTCACATTCTGGAGGTGCTTTAAACCCAGTCACTGCACTCAGAGCACAACCAAGGTGTACGGCTGCAAAAACATCGCAATAAAATCCAAATTTGTCTCAATTATCTAATCTCTATTTGCAACTAAATATCTTGTTCTGTAAATATTTTACTAACACTGATGATTAGACCTCTACAAACATGTTCTGAAATGCAGGGGATTCATTTTTAAATGAAATCTGAACAGCTAAACCAGTACAAATCTATGCATTTCAGAATATTTGTATACTAAAGGTTAGCATGTAAAATTAATACTGTGGGATATTCAGGCAAAGCAAAAAAACCTTCACAGAGACAAGTGGGCGGCATCTACCAGAAAAGTTACACAGTTACATACCTTTAAGTATTTAAAGTCCTTGTGATTGGCTATTCACAACAAGAGTGACTACGATCAGCACAAACCTGTGAGCACAATTCACAAAAAACACAGCAGTTACACTGGACGAAGCAGGAGCTTTGTTTCAAGTGTTAGAGCAAGAAATGGTCATTTTCAACTTTGGAACTGAACAGAACTGACAGAGGCTCTGGTGTTAGGTCTGAGGCCAGGGTATGTAAGATACTTTCAGTACTTTAAGATACTTGCAGTACTTCCAGCACTTTAAGGTATGTACAATAATTTCAGTACTTTAAGGTATGTGCAATACATACTGCACTTTAGGGCACTGCAATACTTCAGCACTTTAGGGTACGTGCAATACATTCAGCACTTTAGGGTAGTGAAAGACAGAGAAATCTTGGGACAATCCATTGTACATGTTTACACATCATCCTTCAATCATCATCATCATTCAAATATTATAAAGGCAGGACCCTCATATAAAACAACTACAACAAGAAGATCATTCTCCCAAGATATTTAAGCCTCTTATACACATTTAGGGAGACCAAAGCATTCAGTTTGAAGTTCAGTTTGAAGTTCATTCCATGATGATGGCACAGCAAAACTGAAGCCCTCAACTCTGTTCTCACTCTAGGAACAGACTGAATGAGGAAGCTTGTGCAATACATACCACAATTTAGGGTCTGTGCAATACTTTGAGCACTTTACGGTACGTGTAATGCGAGTGTCCACCAGAGGAGCATCCACCAGAGGAGTCTCCACCAGAGGAGTCTCCACCAGAGGAGTCTCCACCAGAGGAGCATCCACCAGAGGAGTCTCCACCAGAGGAGTCTCCACCAGAGGAGTGGAGGGCTTTGTTGTCTGTTTATATAAAAAATAAAAGTGGAGTCTACCTCCTCGCTGACAGACTGTCTCTAAAGCGCCGTTATGCCTCTGCTTAAAACATATTTGTGAATTTTGTTTTGCAGTTTTGGGAGCGAGAATTTGTTCAAACACGGCACATCTTTGAAAAGTCTGCCTGTACATCCACACGTCTGCTGTGAGAGGGGACGTATGGAGAGAATTTAGAAGAGAGAGAGAGAGGAGAGGGGTTGTAAGAGAGAGATGAGGGGAGCGAATATGAGAGACAGGAGAGAGAGGAGGGTAAGAAAAGGGGGTGTGAGGAAAAAGGAGATAGAAGAGACAAAATGGAGAGTGAAGTAGAGGAGACAGAGGGAGGACAGAATGGTGGGAGAGAGAGCGAGAGAAAGGGGGAAAAAGAGAGAAAGGGAGTGAAAGATAGAGGGGAGAGGAGAGATAGGAAAGAGGGTGGGAGAAAAAGAGGAGAGGAGGAGAAGAGACAAATGGGAGAGAGAGGCGAGGAAGAGGAGAGAGAAGGGACTAAAGGGGAGAGAGAGAAGAGACTAAAAGGGAGAGAGAGGAGAGGAAGAATAGAGAGAAGAGACTAAGGGGGAGAGAGGAGAGAGAAGAGACAAAACGGGAGAGAGATTAGAGGAAGAGGAGAGAGAGGAGACTAAAGGGGAGAGAGAGGAGAGGAGAGAAAAGAGACTAAAGGGGAGAGAGAGAGGGGAGAGAGGAGATGGGGGAACAGAAAGAGGAAAGAGAGGCATGGGCAACAACAGGAAGAGAGAGAACACGAGATGAAAGAGGGACAACTGGGAGAGAGGCAGGGATGAAGAGAGAGTGAGTGAGAGAAAAAGAAAGAAAAGTGACAGAATAGAGAGAGCGAGAAGAGATAGAGAAGAGAGAGACATGTGCTGTGTGTTGACTCTGGAGCAGCAGATGGGCGAGCTGGTGTCTGTCAGGGTTTAGTCAAACTTTTGTTTTTGCTCAAAGTCAGATTGAGTTTTCTACTGTTTCACTTTCACAGTCGCCTCTTACAATGGCATTGGACAAGGATTAAAGACCCAGTATGCAACTTTCTGGAGGTGCCACATTACCTGCGGGCAATGTTCCCTCTAATTTTCACGAGTCTGAGCAAACACACAAACTCCCTGAGCGTCTCATGGACCAGTGTGAGCGACAATAGACGTGCGCGCTGTGGTCATCAGACGTGTGCACTGTGGTCATCAGACGTGCGCGCTGTGGTCATCAGACGTGCGCGCTGTGGTCATCAGACGTGTGCACTGTGGTCATGCTGCATCACATCCATCCAAGTTAAATGTTTTATTAAAAGAATCAAATTACCACATTTACATTTCTGTTATAAGACTTTTAATTAAGTGCTTTATCCACTTATACAATGAAAATGACAAAAGTCTTGCTCATGACCTGTGTAGTATGTTAATGCTATTAGAAGTATAAATATTTAATTTTAACTATGGCAAAACATGAACATCCAACCAAACCAAGACAACTGTAAACTCCAATGTTGAAAACACACTTAACATTTTTATGATAAAGCTCTGACTTGTATTATGAGTATAATCCGTTGTGTGAAGCTTTTGCTGTGACTGAGTGAGATTGTCCTACTGTGTCTGGGAGACAGTCCGTTAACTCTTTTTCAGTAAATGACACGATCATTTGATTTTTACAACTCAAACTAGTGACAGTCAATGACCAACACACACTGAGAGGAATCTGTATCTGCAGCTGCTCTATTACTGTACATTTATATAACAAAACACAATATATAATGTGTATTTGTATATAAAATATATTCAAAACAAGTGGTATGAGTCAAAATAAATATATATTTACAAACCACACACTGCAAACAGTGAAGAAACACACACACACTTCAAAATGTAAACAAACACACACTGGACATGATTGTACAGTGACACAGTCTGTGACAGAGGCTCAGAGGTCAGAGGAGGATCGAGTCCCGCTCGGACCAACTTCCGTCATTGTGTCCTTAGGCAAGACACTTTGGCATTAGCTAACGCTAATGATTACGCGTGATATATTTGACCCACAATTAAGTCAATAGCAGAATAAACCACACTTACCGATCAGGAACAGCATCCAGTCCATCAGCACATCAGGTCCTCTGCTCCTCAGTCCATCATGATCTTCACTCGGCTCCACGAACCGCTCCAGGTCCAGATGTCTCTAGTTTAACTTGTACAAACATCCACAGTGTCCTCGGTCGCGCACTTCCTTTGTTTTGTCCATTTCGTCATGTTTAAAACGCAAAACTGCCACAAAACAGTGCGCCAGAGCGCGGGCCGTCGGAACGTTAAGGGGATAAACACTTAGCATCATTAGCATCATTAGCATCATTAGCATCATTAGCGAGTCTTCACTCCACTTCTTCTCCTTCTTCTTCTCCTTCTTCGCCTTCTTCTTCTTCTTCTTCTTCTTGTTTTAAGGCGGTTGGCAACCGTTGTATAGGAGCATTACCGCCACCTACTGTTCCGGAGTATGGGACAGAATAGGCTCACAATCTGATGCGAAAGTAAATTAAATAAAATAAAATTACATAACATAAAATAACATAACATAAAATAAAATAAAATAAAACTCTTCACTCCACATCGGCCACATCAGCTAAAACTCTGGTAGCGGCGCATGAGGACATAAGGACATGAGGACATAAGGACATGAGGACATGAGGACGCCTGTCAATGATGCAGATTTTCTGTGCGCGGAGACCGTGTCAGCAGTGCGCAGTGAGCAGTGCCTGCGGGGCTCCTTGGAAAAAGAAAATTAAAACCATACTTCAAAAAATTTTCCAACTCAAAAGTTTGAACATTTTCTCGTTGTATTTTTTGTTTTCTTTGTGTTTTTGATTCAAATTTTTCAAAGTAGCATAGTTCAAAAACACCGATCAAAGAGTGGTTATTTTTAAAAATCTAAAATAACTTATTCTTATTAGAGTTATTTTGACTTTATTTGTAGTTTTGACAAAAATGTAAATGGCAATGCAAATAGTTATGAAATAAAGAACAAACTTAAATTGAAAAAGTGTGTCCAAACTTGTGACTGGTAGTGTAGATGTGTGTGTGTCACATTGTCAAACAGGAACGGGATTTCTATGGACAAAAGTAACAGTCAGGTTTGTGGAGATGCAAGCCCACTCTGAGTAAGGAAAGTGCAATAAAAACAACAAAACTCAAAGCATACTATGTTCTTTAATAGTAGCAGTTACCAAATTAATCTCTATTTCTGTCCATGTGTTTCAGAATAATGAAAAATTCCAACCGTTGCAATAACGATTGACAATTTAGAACAAAATATTGTATCTTTAGAATGGGAAAAAGTCAAAATGTCACATAACAAGAAGCTGAAAACCAAGACTAGTCTACTTGAATAGCCCACTATAAATCACATATGTGCATTTTTGGACGTCCTTCTTCCAGTTTCAGACGGTGTGTAGCTGAACTCTATGCCAGGATGGAGGCTCCATACTCAGGGCTCGGTCTCCATCTGTCCCTGGTCCCCTCTCCATGTGAAGTTTGCACGTCCCTGGTCACCCGCCCTCTCACGGTGAGGTATGTGGCCCATGTCCTGACCTGTTTTCTGGAGCGTTTTTTCCACCTCTCTCCTCTCTGGCCCAGGGCGCTGGAACAGAGGCCTGACCGCTGTTCCTCTGACCACATAATGACGGCCCTGAGCTTTGGCTAAGGCTAAAGACAGAAACACAATAGAATAGTGCACTGGAAAAATGTACACAACGTTTTACTTGACTTAAAGTGCATGTGTTAGACTATGCATTTTACTAAAACATAGTTAACGATGATATTACAGATTTGACAAAAAAAATATTGCCTAGTTTTTTTCAAAGATTTTTTCTTAAAAAGTTAGTTTACTTACTGTTTGGACATGGGCAGCAGATGTAAAATATATGTCTAGGTATTTCCATAACTTTTACCCAGCAATTTTAACATTAACAAGAACCAAAACCTGTTTAAATTACACAATAGTTATGATCAGACTAAATGTAATGTTGAATCAAATACATAATTGTTAGAAGAAAAAACACAACAAAACACAAGATTTCACACAAAACTTGTATTTGACAAAATAATATCGTGTCGACAGTGTCAAACTATTCACAGACATGAGAAACTGTGAAAACATAAGGTGCATAGTTATTTTTGCAAAAACAATTACATTTTTAATACAAACGTTTTAATAAAAAAAACTGATATAAATATTGTGTACTTACAACAATAACAATAAAAAGTGAGTAAAATACCTGAAGTTTGAATGTAAAAAATAGGCCAAAATACATTCTGAAGCATTTAAGGACCAGTAAACATGACACAAAAGGAGAACTAAAGTCTGGAACAAGAAAATACATCCAAATAAATCCATCTGTCAAAAATCAAGATATAATCAAGATACATTTGTGCTGTTTGTTTTTGCAGTGAAAATATTCCCAGTATATGTTTTAAAGCCGGTGTGTCAAAATAATCTAAACTTGGTGTGCATATTGTGCCTGCTGGAACACCCACGGATTTATAAAAAGAATATTTATTTATTTATTTATATAAAAAAAAAAAAAAAAAAAAAAAAAACCTAAAAAAAAAACCCTAAAAAAAAAAAAAAAAAAAAAAAAAAACGTCAAAATGTCTCCTAAAAATTTCTGAAAAAAATTATTTATACTTTAATTACCTGTAATGCTGAATATCATATACACTTAAATAACATTTTTCCATTAAAATTTTGAGAAATGTAGTTGTGCACAAAAACATTTCAGAACTGCACTACGTCCTCTCGCCACCTGGACAAACGCTGCTTGGACGACTTATAGGACACGTAAAGAATAATAAGTGATAAGTAATAATAAGTAACAGTAATAATAAGTAATAAGTAACCACAACTTCACCAAACAAAGGATGAGCAAAAGAGAGGGGGCGTTTCTCTTTCTCTCTCACCCCTCTATAACCTGACGCTCGTGGACTTATTTTTCGTGAAGGCTGACAAGACCGCCGCCCTGACCGCCGACCCCTCCGCTGATCACTGTCCATACGGGTCCCCGTCAACCCGCCCCACCCGTCCCCGCGCCACCACACCCACAAAAAACAACTCATTTTTCTGTACTTATGTTTTACTTTGAATGAAAAATGTAAGTGAAAAAAGTCAAGATATGTATTTTTGAAGTAGCTACCATATTATTCCATATTACTTTTGGGGCCTGATCTAAATTGGTGGTCGTTTAAGAGGTTTTCTGCTCCAGCTTGTGCAGTTCTGAATGAATAACGGACTAAACCGGGTCTAAATAAGTATAATTACAGATTTTAAGTAAACTACTCTTTTATTTTTCCAGGTAGATTTTAAATATTACTTGGAAAATTCCATTCACGGCATTCGAATGATACATGACGTCCATTTAAGGATCCAATATCATATCTAAATCATTAATAAAGTTCATAAAGGAGGTTTCTACAGCTGAAGGTGGTAAAAAAAAAAAATCTCTTCTGGTGCAGCTTGTGGGACCTGGTAGTAAATGTAAAACTGTTGAATAAAAAAGTGAAGTTTTGAATGAGGGACAATACAGGATGAATTAAACATGAGCGAACCAATCGAAATATAACCATTATAACAGTCTAAAAGGTCAAAAGGTCATTTCTATAGTGTGACAGTGAGGGTTGAGCACACATAAATATTTAGAATGGATTAATTGATCAACAAATTATTTACAGACAACATGCTAAATAAAAGTCACTTTCAAGTTTATGATTTTGTATTTTTGTATTTTTTATTGCCGATTTTAATTAGAACAATTTGCAGAGAAATTGGGATCACACTCAGGTTCTTAAGTTTCCGTCAGATGAAGGAAACTTAAGAACCTGAAGGAAACTTAAGAACCTGAAGGAAACTTAAGAACCCACAACCCTAAAGAATTATGGGGAGTACAACTGCTCCAGCGATGATGATATCACATAACTGAGATCAGTCTGTGCTGCTAGAAAACCACCAAACGCCAAATGCAAAATCTGAGTCCTTGTGTACAATGTCGATGTCAGTGTGATCTGGCCTGTCTTCATTGGCCTTTGACGCCTCCCTAATCGGATCAGGATCTTCAAAGCTCGTGACCCCAATGCAGTGTTCAGTCTTCTCTGGATGGATGTTCTCCTTAGTGTTCAAATTTGGCTCTGGACTAGCTCTTATTGCTTCCTCCTTAAGTGGCTCATCACAGATCAGCTCGGGCTCCATAAATTCCATGTCAATAATGCAGTGGATGGATTTCTCATGCTGCATGACGTTCATTGGAGTCTCCAGAATACCCTGGTTGAAACACTGAGTGTTGTCTACATGCTCCAGTGTTTGGGTTGCTCTTATTGCTTCCTCCTGAAGTGGCTCATGCCCCATCGGCTCAGGGTGAGCAGAGCCTGTATCTGTAAAACACTGGACAGAATTCTCACGCTCGCTGCTTTCCATGTTGTTGGTTAGTGGCTCTGGAATATGTTTCTCAAAGCACTGAGGTATTTGGATGCCATTTGCTTCTTCAGTACAATATTGCACATCCCAACTCTCAGGCTAGGTGGTCTTCTTGCTGTTGAATAGAGGTTCCAGAATACTTTTCTCCAAACACTGAGGTATTTGACTGCCACTTGTGTCTTCAACATAAAATGGCTCATCCCAAATTGGACCTGGATCATTCAATTCTGTGTCAACACTGCTGTGAACAGACTTCTCATGTGAATGTTTTCCTTAGTGCCCATTAGAGGTTCCAGGATACCTTTGTCCAAACACTGAGGTGCTTGGGTGGCGCCTGTTTTTACAAGACACAGTGACTTATCCCTGATCAGCTCAGGCTCCGTAAATCCCATGTCAGTAATGCAGTGGATGGAATTCTGCATAACCAGCAATGCCAAAGTCAATGAATTTGACTTTAAAAGGCTGCTTACTGTGGTTCACCAGCATGATGTCGTCTGGCTTTAGGTCTGCGTGAATGATCCCAGCCGTCTTGAGATCGTCAAAGTCCACCAGGAGCTGCTGTGCCACTGGACGGAGCTCCACAAAGAGAAAAGCTTTGTTCTCCTCCTCATAAGGTCTAACAGGCTCCTGTCTAATGTTTCAAATGCCATGCATTTGGAGTCCTGTTCTGTAAAGTATTCGATGAACCTGACAATATTATACTTGTCAGGTTGTAAGAGGTGCAACTCCTCCAAGATCAACTTCATTTTCTAGACTGCTACTGACGTACTTCAGGATTTTAACTGCCAGGACCTCTAAAGTCTGAGGGTGAAGGCATCTAGTGTCCCCAAGTACATCCAAGACGATGTACTCCCCTAACTTAAAGAGGGTTTCCTGATCTGGTCCAGAGGGATGAGCTGAAGCCATTTCAGGTCTTGAATTTATTTAGCTTTGTCAAAAAATTAGATACGTAAGCAACAGATGAGCAACACAAGAGCAACAGAAGAGCACTTGACTTTGTGGCTGCTACCGTTGAGTTTGAAATGACAAATACAACAAATCGTCCTGAAACATTAATGAACCAATCGAAATATAACTGACCAAGCTGATGATGACAGAACACCATTATAAGAGTCTAAAAGGTCAAAAGGTCATTTCTATAGTGTGACAGTGAGAGTACACATAAATATTTAGAATAAATTAATCAACAAATTGTTTACAGACAACATGCTAAATAAAAGGTATTTTTTATTGCCAATTTTAATTAGAACAATTTGCAGAGAAGATGGGACGACACTTGACTACCTGTGTCTACTCCTGGACGAATGTGGGATTACAGCGGCTAACTTTACTTTAATAGCAGAGTAATAAACAGATTTCCCTGCTATTCCTGAGCTGTAAAGTCGCCTGTGTGATCAAATATGGTTGTGTCTGAATCTTCAGTCGACTGTAGAGGCGATTCTCATCTTCTTAAATACTTACTCATTATATTTTTGTTGAATTATTCAGGTTCTTAAGTGTCTTTCATCTCCAAAATACTGTCTGCTCAACCCTAAATAGAGAGTACGACCGCCCCAGCAGCCGACTGGAGCAATAAAAAATGAAAATGCCTATAATTTATTGAAAACTTAAAATTACTGACTGAAAATCCAGTTTAGAATATTTGATAAAGTTTATAAAAAGTAAATAAAAACAGATTATAAGAAATTATATCAGTTATCTTAACAGTTAATTTGAAATAAATGCTAATTAATGTAATGTGGTTTTGCAATATTTCTGTTTTCATAAAATGTAAAGTGCACAAAAATGTCGTATTTTTCACTGACTGTAGAGGTTTGAGCAACAAGTCAAAATTATATTCCATACAAAAATTTATAGATTAAATATAAAGATTTTTTTTTTTACATTTGTCAGGGCTAATATCAGTAAAGGGCATTGTATAATTTGTGCAATATTTTAATCTGCTTTCGGTGATTTTTCAAGATCTATAAAATTTGAAAAAAAAAAAAACAGAAAAAAAAAAAGTTATTTCAATCCAATAGTTTAGGAGACCGTCCATTGCAAAGCCCCAATGGTTTTTGTCCCACCATTTTAGGACCTGGGGCTTATAATCAAATTTGTCAAATCCTGAGCTTGATTTTTGGGGATAATATAAAAATTTGCACTATATTTTTTTCCGTCCACGTGTCAAATCAAATAATATGCAACCCCGCTCTCCCTTTTGTGGTCTTGTCTGTTTTCGTCCCACCATTTTGCGACTAGTGACACGTCGGTAGCGGCCATCACGCTTGTCAAATTTTCCAAATATTTAAGCTTGATTTTTGGGCACGATACAACATCCGTTAAAGAACAAACAAAGAAAACGCAATATTTTTTTTTTTTTTCGTCCATGTGTCAAATCAAATACTTTGCAACTTCACCCTCCCTTTTTTTTTTGGGTTTGCCTGTTTTTGTCCCACCATTTTGGGACTAGCGGCTCGTCGGTAGCGGCCATCACGCTTGTCAAATTTGCGGCATATTTAAGCGTGATTTTTGGGCGGGGGGGATGTACAGATAATGTCCGTAAAGTGAACAATACTCATCCGTCCATCGAGCTGCTACTCCGGGTTTCCATCTCGGCGTACCCGGTCCCGCGGTTTGCGTCGGGAGTCGCGTTCAGACGTGCGCGTGTCCTCTTTTTCGGGCGGTACTGGGTCATTCACTGTCACAAAGCTTCACACTGATGCTTACTGTTGGATGTAATCATTTTAATTAAAGTTTGATGGAGGAGAGGGGAGCGGCGGCGCGATGACAGGGGGGATAGGGCGCTCCGCTCTGGGCGAGGAGCGGCACAACGGAGGGCCCGGGACGCTGGAGGTCTGTGCGCCACGTCGGGACTTAACGTGAATATGGAAAAAATGAAAAATGACTAAATATTGTTTTGTTTGAATCGTTAGAATATAATTAAACTAAATAACAGTTTTATAACGAAGCGAAATGTAATCAAAATGGTGGACAAATTGAAAGCATTTTGTAACGCGCAAAAATGAGAAAATGAAATAAAAATGAAGTAATAGTTGAAGTATATAGTTATTCAATATATTTCTTATACAATTTCATATCACAAACAAACTAGCGATATGGTTGTAAATGAATCCGCGCTACAAAATCATTCTGGGATGTATGTATCAGTAGATTTTTCAATAAAAATTATACTACTACTAATACTACTAATACTTCAAAGCGAAGTTTCTTTAAAAAAACTAAATTATTATTTTTAATTAGTGAACCGTAGTTAAATAAACCAAATATTAATGCAAGTTTTAGACTAATATTATTATTTACAACAAATACAACATGGTAGTTACTGTACTACTACTACTACTAGTGCTGCTACTACTACTACTACTACTACTACTACTACTACTACTTCTACTAATACAACCACTACTAGTACCATTCAATGTTTGTCCACTTATGTAAAGCATCTTTGGGTCTCCTGAAAAGTGCTATACAAGTGTTATGTATCGCTACTACTACT
Organism: Periophthalmus magnuspinnatus; assembly: GCF_009829125.3. NCBI lineage: Eukaryota > Metazoa > Chordata > Actinopteri > Gobiiformes > Gobiidae > Periophthalmus > Periophthalmus magnuspinnatus. The sequence continues at coordinate 33,124,570 of NC_047134.1, forward strand.
TCTACTACTACTACTACTACTACTACTACTGCACACAAGAACAAAGCACGTCTAACTTTCTTGACACGTCCCCGCTCCTGTCTCCTCTGTGTCCTCTGCCCATGTCCCGCGGTCCCTAACGCTCGGATAATCATGTGTCCCGATCAAACTTCACGTTGTGGCGCTGTCTTTGGGGGAGCGAGGCCACGCTGGAGGTCCTGTCTCCAGCCTGTCATACAGATATACGTGACATGTCCATCTGAGGAGAGGAGCGGCGTGTACTGACAGAGGCTACACTGTAAAAAGGATCGCATGAGCAGGAGACACGAGGACAATAGGCTCACGTGACATCTATAGATCGCAGATGTGTTGACCTGGTTTATAGTTAATGTCGCTGTAATCCACATGAAACAAAAACTGGCAGAAAGTTGAGCGTCTTCTCTGTCAATACCAACGAACGAAGATTATATTGTGAAATTAATTGAGTAACCCTGTCCTCTGTAAAACATATGTCTAGACAAATAACTTTTTTGAGCTACAATAATACCCAAAAAAACTAAAAAAACTAAAACAAAAACATAAAAAAACAAGCATATAAACTATATCCTCCTGAGACCCGAGTTTTAATCAAATAAAATAATAAAAAAGTAAATAAAAAAATAAATAAAAATACAATAAAAATAATAATAAAAACAAATAAAAATAAAATAATTAAATAAAAATAATTTAATAAAAAAATAAAATAAAAATAAACAAAAAAATACATTTTCTAAACTCTTAGAAATATTCAAAATTGAACATGTTCTTGTTGCTGTTCTTCTAAAAATTTGCACTGTGGCCTAAACAATCCAAAATGTGTTGTCCACAGAAGAGGACACCAGGTCTCAGGAGGATATAATCAAATATATCAAAGAAGTCAGATGGGGGCGGGTCTAATGCAGAGGTGGATAGAGTACTGCACTTAAGTAAGAGTAACTGTACTTCAAAATAATATTGCTCAAGTAGAAGCACAAAGTAGTGGTCCGAGGAATGAATATCGTCAGAGTAACTTAATCATATCTGAAACACAAATGTTCAAATTACTTCATATTGTCGACATAAAGTTTTTGTCACTTGTAGACTTACTCACAGTGGGAAGAGAAACCACAACTTTTACTCAAGTAAGAGTACAGTTACTTCAATCGATATTACTCAAGCAGGAGTAAAAGTATGCGGCGAAAAAAAGCACAATTTCTTCAAAAAAGGCACTCAAGTAAATGTAAGTGAGTAAATATACCCGCCTCTAGTCAAATGTGTCTAGTTAATCTGCAGATTTAGTGGTGTAGTTGGATAAATAGTTGGATAAATAGTTGGATAATGGACATCATCACTAATAGAAACAACCAGGAAAAATATTTGTGGAATTTTCAATTGGAATTTTCATCCAAAAATACAAAACAATATATAAATAAAAACAAAAATCCAAAATCTAATTCAAAATGTAAGCAATTTCAAGTTATTCTCATGTTACTTTTTTGCAGTGTACCGCGACAGGCCCAGTCAGGAGGGGGCGTTGGCGAGGGGCGTTGGCGGGGGGCGTCCCAAAGAGTTAACGTGGGGATGGGTGAGGGAGCGTGGGGGGGGGGGGGGGGGGGGGGTGCCATCACAGCTCTGCCCTGAAAACTTGGACACACAAATAACAGAATGTAGGAGTGTATAAGAGACACGGGAGGCGGAGCCGCGGGGAACGCTAATGCTAACGTGTGTGTGGGGACGAGCGCGTGTCACTACGGGTTACAAAGATCGGCGCGGATTGATGACACAAGCCGGAATCTGTGTTTCTGTAATTTGGACTAAACATTTTGGAAGTTTGGGGATTCATGAGAAATGACATCGTGTTTATATTTTTGTTTGTATTTTACCTCAAAATTCGAGTCTTAACATGTAAATAAACGACATTATAGTAATTTATGATTCATATTTTGATCAAATTTAAATACACTTTATAACCTTTTCATTATGGTATATTTTGGTTATTGCAAGCTGTGTTCAATTGTAAAGCAAAAAAGTAAAAAAAAAACAAAAAACAACAACAAAAAGTACCAATAACTACAAACAGACAGTGAAAATAAATACACATTTAATATAAAAAAAAATAAAATAAAATAAAGATGACATTTTTGTTCTTATTTACAGTTTGTATTAATGTTTTTAGTAATAATTTTTCATGTTTTTTTTCCGTCCACTTTTCCAAAACTGTAATTTTCTGTTATGTAAAACCACCCAGATTAAATTGAACCGAAATGACAATCCCCTGTTTCCTGAGCGATCCAGCCTGCAGCCTTAACACCCTCTCTGCCCAGAATCTAACCCACAACCTCGGACACAATTCACTTGTACAAATCGCCAAAAGCTCCAATTATTCACACACCAAACACACGGCCCTGTCTTCTCACATTTGCACTAGATTTTGGTTTGGGATCGCTCCCGTCTGCTCGCCGTAAAATGTGCTCGTGATTTACACACAGGCTAATATATACTGGGAATATCTGAAATCTTTTGAAACTAATCAGATTTGACGACATTTTAAATTAAGAAAATGTGCGTAGGTCGAAAGAGGTCAAAAGAAATGAAAAGTAATATGATAAAAATAAGTGTTTGTTTTTTTTTCCCCAGCATCAAAATATCCTGGGAGTCTTTTTTGGAAACAAACAGGAGTTGACATAATTTTTAAATAAAGAAAAAAAATTTGTTGAATGTGTAGAATTCAAAATAAAATGATAAAAATAAGAAAAAAAAATTACAGATGAAATAAAATATGCTAGGAATATTTTTTTGAACTAACCTGATTTTACAACATTAAAAAAAAAAAAAAAAAAAAAAAAAAAAGTACAAGCGAGTGGTGGGGTCAAGAGGTCACAATGGAGGATGTAGAAAGGAATTTAAAATGATAAAAGCATGAATAACTGTTTTTGTTTTTTGCTTTTTAAGGAATATATTTTTTTATGTACCAGATTTTACATAATTTTTAAATAAAAGCAACAGATGTGTGTGGTGGTGAAAGAGGTCAAAATGGAGGTTTGGAGAATAAAAAAAACAAAAAAAAACTTTTTGCTTTTCCTGCAGATGAGGACGGTCGCTGCTTCACTGATGTGGGACTCGGTTGAAATTGATGCATCTTCCCTGAAAAACACCGAGAGAAAAAGCAACGTTAGAAAACTTCACATTAGCAAAAAAAATTAAATAATAATAAATTAAAACATCAAAATAAATACATAAATAAATAAAAGAAATAACTATAATTCAGAATGAGAGAAAAAAGTGCTGGAAAAATATAATGACGGCTCTTCAAACGTGTTTAAAGTGCAAAGAACCATTTTGAAACATATGTAAAATAAATAAACACAATTATTATAGACCAAGAAAAAAAAATAAAAAATTAAAATGCAGTCATGGTTAACAAATATATGTATAGTTAAACAGAAGATGCTGAAGATTCAAACTGCGACTTCTTAAGAAATACAAAACAACTGTCAATATAAAATTATAAAACAAATACTTACAAAAGTGTATAAAAGTAAAATAAAGCAAATAAAATAAATAAAGTAAAATATACACAACAGTGCGGAAACACTTTTTCTGAATACAATTACACAAAAGCACAAGATGAATACCAACGCTGCCTGAGAGAATCGGATGAGAACACAAACGAAAATGAGTTCTTAAATGAGTGCGTAATTATTTCATTTATTCATTTGTCACAATTAATAATCACACGCCTTATGTAAAATAGAACTGTTCAGAGATAAACCCGGGGTGATTTCCTCAACACGGGATAAATCGGATTAGAAGTACAGAAGTAATTTGGGGGAAAAATAAAATAGAAAATAAAAATATATATAATAAAAAAATATATATATAAAAAAATAAAAAATAAAATATATATTAAAAAAAATATATATATATATATATATTAAAAAATATATATATAAAAAAATAAAAATACTTTGACTCAATTCTGCTTTAGAGAGAGGTGTATGAGGTCGTAAACAGCCAGATATCCGACGTGTGTGTGGAACAGTTGAGACAATGGCACCAAGAGGGAGCTCTCTGCCTGCTCTTCTCCTCTACCTCCGCTGTCTCTACGCACACACACACACACACACACGCGCGCACACACGCACACACGCAGGGAGGGCATCTGACACACAGGGGCATTTCAGAGCGTGCATTTGTGTGACGCATCCTAAACGTGTGCATCCACCTCCCGTTGTTCTTAGTTGGAAACAAATATACAGATGAAAGATGAAAAACTCCACAGATACTTCTCCTTTTCTCCTCTCCATGTCCATTCTCTTTCTCCCTCTTTTCTCCTCCACCCTCCCTCTCCTCTCTCTCTCACTGCCCTCCCCTATAATACTGCATCTTGCCCCTTTCTCTTCCCCTCTCTCTCCTCTCCCTCGATTCAAATGCACTCGTCTTCTGTCCGTTTTCCCTCCTCCATCCGTATCTTGCCCCTGCGCTCTCTCCCACCTTTCTCTCTCCTTTCCCTCAGTACTTGCTGCTTTCTCTTTCTATCTTCCCTCAGTATTTGGCTCTATCTCACCCCAACTCTTCCTCTCTCTCCCTTTCCCTCAGTACTTAGCTGTAACTCGCCCCTACCCTCCGTCTCTTCTCTTTCCTTTCGTCCCTCAATAACTTGGCCCTACCTCTCCTCCCAGCTCTCTCTCCTTTTCCTCAGTACATACATCACCTCTGCGCTCTGTCTCTTTTCTTCTCCTCTTTGCTTCGTACTCTCTCCCCCTCCTTTTCCTCTTTGCTTGGCCCCATCTCTCCCCTCCTCTCTCTCTCTCTCCTTTTCCTCTTTGCTCGGTCCTATCTCTCCCCCTCTCTCTCTCCTTTTCCTCTTTGCTTGGCCCCATCTCTCCCCTCCTCTCTCTCTCTCCTTTTCCTCTTTGGTCCTATCTCTCCCCCCCCCCCTCTCTCTCTCCTTTTCCTCTTTGGTCCTATCTCTCCCCTCCTCTCTCTCTCTCCTTTTCCTCTTTGCTCGGTCCTATCTCTCCCCCTCTCTCTCTCCTGTCCCTCAGTACTTGGCCCTGTCCCGCCCCTGCTCTCTCTCTCTCTCTCTCTCTCCTTTTCCTCTTTGCTTGGTCCTATCTCTCCCCCCCCTCTCTCTCTCCTTTTCCTCTTTGGTCCTATCTCTCCCCTCCTCTCTCTCTCTCCTTTTCCTCTTTGGTCCTATCTCTCCCCCTCTCTCTCTCCTTTTCCTCTTTGCTCGGTCCCATCTCTCCCCCTCTCTCTCTCCTGTCCCTCAGTACTTGGTCCTATCTCTCCCCTCCTCTCTCTCTCTCTCTCTCTCTCCTTTTCCTCTTTGCTCGGTCCTATCTCTCCCCTCCTCTCTCTCTCTCCTTTTCCTCTTTGCTCGGTCCTATCTCTCCCCCTCTCTCTCTCCTGTCCCTCAGTACTTGGCCCTGTCTCGCCCCTGCTCTCTGCTCCGTTAGCCTAGCGCGTGTTAGCTCGGCGGCTAATCCTCCGTGGGTAAACAGCGGAGCCCCGGCAGATGCCCACTTGGCCGCAGAGCTGTGCCCAGGCTGAGAGCACTGGATTTGGGGGTTTTACAGAGAGAGCGCAGAGCAGGTGTGGAGCAATACGGTCAAATCACCACTCCTCCGAGAACCAATCTATCCCTCGCTTTCTCTACTTCCTCTGTTGGGCATTCCTTCTTTTCTTTTGTTTTTCTCCCTCCACCTGTCTCTCTTTTATTCTCTCTGTCCACCTCTCTCCCTATTTTCTCTACTTCTCCTTTTTGCCTCTCCAATTCTCTCTTTTTTATGTCGCTCTACCTCTTCCTCCTTTTCTCCTCTCCAATTCTTTCTCCCTTTTCTCTTCCTCTACCTCTTTCTCCATTTCCCCTCTCCAATTATCTCTCTTTTTTCTTTTCTTTTTTCTCTCCAATTCTCTCTTTTTTCTCTCCCTCTACCTCTTTCTCCTTCTCTCCTCTCCAATTCTCTCTCCATTTTTTTCCTCCCTCTCTCTTTTATTCTCTCTCTCTTTTAGCTTTTTAAAGGACCAGTTAACACCAGTGAAATATTTTTGAAATATTCATAGTTTATTTCAAAAAAGACACAATCAGGTTTTTTGTGTTTTGGTGTCTCTCTGTGTCTGTGTGGAGTTTGCATGTTCTGTCTGTGTCTGTGTGGAGTTTGCACGTTCTCCCTGTGTCTGTGTGGAGTTTGCATGTTCTCCCTGTGTCTGTGTGGAGTTTGCATGTTCTGTGTGCGTCTGTGTGGAGTTTGCATGTTCTCTCTGTGTTTGGGTGTAGTTTGCATGTTCTCTGTGTCTGTGTGGAGTTTGCACGTTCTCCCTGTGTCTGTGTGGAGTTTGCATGTTCTCCCTGTGTCTGTGTGGAGTGTGCATGTTCTCTCTGTGTCTGTGTGGAGTTTGCATGTTCTCCGTGCGTCTGTGTTGAGTTTGCGTGTTTTCCCTTTGTTTGTGTGTACTTTGCATGTTCTCTCTGTGTCTGTGTAGAGTTTGCATGTTCTGTCTGTGTCTGTGTGGAGTGTGCATGTTCTCTCTGTGTTTGGGTGTACTTTGCATGTTCTTTTTGTGTCTGTGTGTACTTTGCATGTTCTCTCTGTGTCTGTGTGTACTTTGCATGTTCTCTCTGTGTCTGTGTGTACTTTGCATGTTCTCTCTGTGTCTGTCAAAAACCCTCCATGTTTTTTCATCTTAATCACCTCCTGGACTCACTGTGTCACTGTGGTTAAAGTTAATGTGCCACCTGCTCGTCTCCATGGAGATTCTAATGCTTTACCTGGAATGTTACTTTTGTATCTTGCATTTAGTGAATTACAGGTGTTTTTATTGCTCAAAAATTCCTGAAAAAAACAGTCGCCTCTACACAGATCTGACATCTTGGCAAAGCAAAGCAATTTGGTCCAGCTCCGGTGTAAAAATGTATAGAAATGATGTAATAATAATACGGCAAAACAGAAAGTGAAAGTGAAACTGCCCAGATCTAAAACATCGACTGAAACAACGACAATGCATCGATTTATTTATTCATTTGTTTATTTTTTTGTCGTGCATGTTGGAGATTGGTCCTGGTCTACAAAAAAGGACAACAAAAAGTGAGAGGAGAGACAAAGAGAGACACTGAGACAGACAGAGAGAGAGAGACAGAGAGAGAGACAAAAGACATACGCAGAGACAGAGACACAGACAGAGGAGGGACAGAGAGAGAGACATACAGAGAGACAGAGAGACAGAAAGAGAGAGGAGAGTAAGAAAGAGAGACACAGAGATAGAGACAAAAGACAGAGACAGAGACACAGACAGAGGAGGGACAGAGAGAGAGACATACAGAGAGAGAGAGAGAGGAGAGTGAGAAACTGGGAGACACAGAGATAGAGAGACAAAGGACACACACAGAGACAGAGACACAGACAGAGGAGGGACAGAGAGAGAGACATACAGAGAGAGAGAGGAGAGACAGAGAGACAGGAAGAGAGAGGAGAGTGAGAAAGAGAGAAACAGAGATAGAGACAAAAGACAGAGACAGAGACAGAGACACAGACAGAGGAGGGACAGAGAGAGAGAGAGTCATACAGAGAGGGAGAAAGGAGAGAGTGAGAAAGAGGCACAGAGATAGAGAGAGAGACAGACCGGGGGGAGGGACAGAGACAGAGAGGAGGAACAGAGAGACAGAGAGAGACAGAGAGAGACAGACAGAGAGAGAGACAGAGAGAAGGGAGAGGGAGAGAGAGAGAGAAGAGAGAGAGCGACAGAGACCATAAAAGTAAGAAAAAGAAGAAAGGGAAAGAAGCTACAACAATGAAGACACAGACAGGTCACAGTTGAGTCACACTGTGCTAAAGACAAAAGACTCATGGACGAACAGTCAGACAAACTCAGACCTCAGACACACGGACTGTCCCACAAAGACACACGGACTGTCCCGCAAAGACGCACGGACTGTCCCGCAAAGACGCACGGACTGTCCCGCAAAGACACACGGACTGTCCCACAAAGACACACGGACTGTCCCGCAAAGACACACGGACTGTCCCGCAAAGACACACGGACTGTCCCGCAAAGACGCACGGACTGTCCCACAAAGACACACGGACTGTCCCACAAAGACACACGGACTGTCCCGCAAAGACGCACGGACTGTCCCGCAAAGACGCACGGACTGTCCCACAAAGACACTCTGCTCTCACTCAACTGCACATTCTGGGAGCAAAATGATTTTCAAAACTCTCAACTACCAATCACCATGTTTTAATGAAAAGGCTTCAGACCAACAAAAAGGTGCATTGTGGGACTGTTTTGTTGGTGAGGTCCACTATCATATTGTCTCCATGGAATGTTTCACAGTACGGTATTAAACTTCTGACATTTATCTTGCTTTTAGTCAGTAAGTTTTTCATTTCACATCGCGCTCAGTGGCCAGTGTAGCGTCAGGTTAGCGGGGGCATGGTGTCCCTCTCCAGGCCTCGTGTGCTAACTCAGACAGTTAGCCACATTAGCTGTGCGGTGCGCTGCTTGTGTGCTCCTTTGTAGCTGTGTTTTGTGGAGCTCTGGGGCTGTTTGTGTTAGCTCAGAGAGTTAGCCTATATTAGCTACGTTGGAGCTGCTCGTGTGTGTATGTCACTGTGTTCCGGTGGGCTCTGGGGCTAGCTCTGGGGCTAGCTCTGTCTTAGCTCGGTGTTAGCTCGGTGTTAGCCGCTGGTCAGCTGGTTGTTGTTGACACGGGAGGCAGAGGTACACATGGGCTGCTCCTCTTCAACATGTTTGTCTGTGGGACGTTTGGCTTGTAAGTCCAGCCCGAATCCAGACCTGGAACAAGGACTCAAAACCCCCCCCTGACACCATCATCCTGGCTCCTGCAGTATTTCAGTCTGGGTAACCAAATAAACGTGCCGTTGTATTCCACAGACACGTTTAAACCAATGGGATTTTAGCGTTGAAACTCATGAGGCTCATTCTGCTTTCTCATTGGATAATTGTCTTGAGAACCGACGTACCAAACGACATGGACATCACGCATAATCCTTTTGTAACTAAGAATAAATCAGCATTATAACTGTTATGAACAAAAACTACACTTGATTTGAACATGTCTACCTCATATTAAGGACCACGGAGAGCTCCAGTTTATGAAATTACATACATTTTCTTGCTGTAACTTATAACATTGCTTCCTCATCGCGCTTACAGCTGTTGTGTTTCGTTTCCTAATCCCTCCTGTTTAGTCCGACTCTCTACGGCGCTCAATGCTAACCCCAAACGGCTGGGTGTCATCTGGCACTAACGCTGCAGCTAACTTTACTCCACCATATTCCAATCGGGTCCCTTTAAGAATCCACTTTCCCTTTCTAATCCCGACTGATGCGCTTGGATACTCTCTGAATAAAACACATTGATCACAGTTAAAATCCGGCTGCCCCGTGTCGTTCCTGTTTACTCTCAGATGTTCCAACGCTCACTTACAAATTCCTCGCAACCATTTTTTGGGAGGGAAATATCAAAAATAAACAAAAACGTCAGATCCCAGTGTTAGCATTGGCTGGTGGAATTAATAGATTGTTAAAGTTTGTCACATTTTGGAGTGGAGAGGAGGAAGAGGAGGAGGAGGAGGAGGAAGAGGAGCCCCATCTGGACTATAGGAGAGCCAGGGAGGGAGGCTTGTGCTGGGGCTGTGATAAGCTGGGGGCTTTGGGACTTTATCCACGCAGCGCCCGGTTTTGTTCCCCGCGCACATTTAAAGGCTCAACAGTAACGGAGCGATGGGATAATCCACTCCAGTGAAAAGAACGTGGCCGGTTTGAACAATTAGAATCAATGTTTGTCACCGCGCAGTTGGATGGACTTTGTTTCTTTCTAAAATACAAATGAAAACATGTCAAGTAGTTCATTTTCAAATTCAAAAAGTGAAAAAAGACAAAAATAGTCCTGATCATGAACCTCGCAGAACATCTGTACACCAAAAAAACGGATAATTAGCCTAGTCCAGTTTAAACCGACTTATCAAAACGCACGTAAATCCAGAAACTATGACTGAAATGTTGTGAATCAAATGTTAAAAATCTCAATAACACGTTTGGAAAAGCCGATACGTACAAAGTCTGATTTACATTAGGCACAGAATAGGAGAGGTACCGTTGTTATTAGTAGTTATAGTTGCTAAGTTTTAGTGCTAATGCTAATGCTAATGCTAATGCACTCTGTCCCTCTTCTCTCTACTTCCTCTCTCTTTGTCCATTTGTCCGTATTGTGGACATTATGGATTGACCCGACGCTCTCTCTCTCTCTCCCTCTCTCTATGTCCTTATTGAGGATTGACACAATGCTCTCTCTTCTCTTCTCCCTCTCTTCTCTTCGACCCCTGTCCTTGTCCTCATTGAGAACTTTATGGGTTGACACTGCGCTCGCTCCCTCTCTCCTCTCCGTCCTCTCGCCGTGTTCGTATTGTGGACATTATGGATTGACACGGTGCTCTCTCCCTCTCAACTCTCCTCCCTCGCTTCTCTCCTCCCTCCTCCCCCTCTCCGTGTCCATATTGAGGACATTATGGGGGGTGGGAGAGGGGCACAGCTGCACCGGGACGGGGACAGAGCCAAGGAATGAGCAATCTTGTCCTCTGCCCACTCAGCTGCGCCATCTGGAGTACAGGGGGAATCACAGCCACCTGAGAGGGAGCCAAAACACACACACACACACGCACGGACGGGCGCGCACACACACACACACACACACACACACACACACACACACACACACACACACACACACACACACACACACACACACACACACACACTGCAGTATTAAGACATTATGGACTGTCTCCTATCAGAACACATGAGGGTGATTGTCTAATGGAGGAAATGATTGAATATTTAAAAGGCCCACACCACATTTTGGCTGTTTTCTTATATCAAACAGAAAACACCTGTGATGTCATCAAGTGATACAGGAAGTGCCTCACAGTGTGTTTTTTTTTTTTACATCTTCAATAGAATCATTTGGATCATTTACAGCACAATCTCTACAGAACTACAGCCTCATGACATCACAAGGTGGAACTGAGCATTTGGAGATATTATGATGATGATGATGATGATGATGATGATGATGATGATGATGACTACGACAACGACGACAACGACTATTACTATTATTATTATTATTACTATTATTATTATTACTATTATTATTATTACTATTATTATTATTATTACTATTATTACTATTATTACTACTACTATTATTATTATTACTATTATTATTATTATTATTATTATTATTACTATTATTATTATTATTACTATTATTATTATTACTACTATTATTATTATTACTATTATTATTATTATTACTATTATTATTACTATTATTATTATTATTATTATTTCATTAATTTATTGTTTAATAAAGGATTACTGAAACATGTTTAAATGAAACAAAACACAACTCAAACAAACAACATTGTAACATGGCTAAAAGCTCAAGTCAGTTTTGCATCTCCAAACCTGAAAATGCTCTGTTCCACTTTGTGATGTCATGAAGCTGTAGTGTAGTTTTGTTTAGTTTAGTTTTGTTCAGTAAAGACCGGACATTATGAGGCTGAAATGATCCAAATGCTTTTAATGAAGGCGTGGAGGCGGAGTTTTAAAAGAGTGGAGCACTTCCTGTATCACCACATGACATCACAAGGTGGAACAAAGTGTTTTCCATTTGAAAGAAGAACGCTGCCTAAATGTGCAGGATGTGTGTGTTAAACGTGTGTGAACGAAGCAAAACACAACTCCAGGTTTGTTTGTGATGAGCAACACAGAAAACAGCGTCTGATTATGTCTAAATATGCAGGTTTACGCGAACTCCCTCCCTCCTTTGCTTCCCCTCTCCCCAGGCACCTCCCTCCTATCCCTCACCCCTTACACCTCCCTCTTCTTTCTCTCCACTTACCTCCCACTCCCCAGACACCTCTCTCCCCCTCTCCTCTGCCTCTCCCTCCTGCCCCTCTCCTCTTGCTTTTCCATCTGCAGACTCTTCTCTTACCTCCCCTCTCCCCAGACACCTCCCTGCTCTTTCCATCTCCTCCCCCACCCCCCTCCTCTTGCGGTGCCATGCTTTTGGTGCTTGTAAGTGCACATCATTGGCAGACACGGTCCCTGGACAGAATAGTGGCACGGCGTTCCAGAGAAATGCCAGTGCATTTTGGCTCGGCGGCTCCGGCACACAGACGGAGCGGGCGGGCACAGATGGCTCTAATGGAAGGGCCCCATCCAAGCGCGGGGCTCGGACCAAGCAAAGAGAGGGGCCCCAGCCAAAGAAGTGCGGTGTGAAGGAGAGCGGGGCCAAGCGGAGAGGCCGGCACAGGAGTTACAACGCAGAAAAAGCAGAGAGAGAGGGAGGAAGGAGAGTGGGGGGCGATTGGGAAGTGAAGTTGATCAGTGAATGGAAAGATTGAAAAAAATATGTACTATATGTAGTTTTGGTTATTTAGGGTAGATTAGTGTCACTTCCACGTCCATCAGCTGATTGAAAACAATGAACACGTTTAAAATGTCTCTTTTTTGGCTCTAACAATAATAACAGGGTGCAGTTGTTTAAAGCTAACAAGGTAATAAACATGGATCTATGGTTATAACTGTGACAGAAAGTGTACGAGGGAGGTTAAGCTAAGAAGCTACGCTAGGCTAAACTAGCTGTAGCGGTGACTGGCAGAGATAAACACAATGATAATCCTGTGTTATGGTAGATTATTGCTCCATTATTAACATATTTGATACAGTTTGTGGTTAAACATACTCTTTGAAAGGTGATTCTCTCTTGTTTGATGAAGAAGGAACAAAAACAAAAATAGAAATCACCTGTGAATTTTATGGAAGTATCATCACTTAATGAGTTTGATACTTTGCAGCTGATGTCATCCAAAATTCTCTGGGGGGTGAAGATAACTCGACGCACTGCTCTATCTAATGCTCTGTTACTAAAGTTAACCTCTAATCTGAGCTTTGTTTCAACACAATCCAACCATAAAGAGCTGACTTACCCGGATCTACAACAGAAGAGATGAATTGTGCTTTTCATTAAGTCACAAACTAGATTTTTCAATAGTTTAGTTTATTTGTCAGGGACCATGTACAAATTCATTAATCTTACAAAAGAAAAGATGATTTGTACCAGATTTAGCTACGGTTACTTTCCATCTGCAGCTAAATACATGTTAAAAATACACATTTAATTACAATTTACTATTTATTTATTACTAATTAAAAATCAAGTAGTCAGTTGTTCACAGGCTCCTGAAAATATATTGTTTAAATCTTTCTTTCTTTTAAATCTTAAATCTCTTGCTGTGCTTGCTCATGTGTATATTTTGCAGGTCTAATTTACAGGATGTGAAAAATAACTGGTGATGCAAATTTTATCAGAGTTGGTTTGGAAATGTGTTGCAATAAGTAAAGAAAGTTACTCTGAAACTTGAAACTGGAAAGTGGAGTTTACAAGGCACAGAACTGAAAGAAACTGAAACTGAAAGACAAAACAACCTCCTTTTTATTATTATTATTATGTGAAATAACTATTCAACTAAACTATATAGAGTCTTTCCTTTGTACCGTATATCCCCTCTCCCTCCTCTGTGCATGTCCAAACCATCTCAATCTGTTAAAATAAAATTAAAAAATCATAATTTGTCCTATCCAAAAACAAGCCCTCGTGTGTTTTAAGCATTGCCACCTCCGTCCTCCGCGTCTGTAGCGCTAACTCGCGGCCTGTCAGTCAAACGCGACCATCTTTTCTTCCCACAATGCTTTTCTGTTGCGGTGCGGTTTCCAGGTGATAGTCTGTGCCGACCCCGCAGTTGTTAGGCCTACATTCACACACCTTCATTAACGCGCCAGGCAGCATTTCTATGGTGTGAGGAACGGGCTAAGCACTGGTGCAGTTAGCGGAACAGATGCTACACAAAAAGCAATGTCTCAGATTAAAGTCACTGGAATTTAGAATAATGTTAGTTTTATTTACCAATTCATATTTTTCACATTTCAAGCAAGTGATCAGCCAAAGAAGGAGCGATATTTTCATGAAATAAGCAAATGTGTAAGAAGAAGAATTAAGAAGAGGACAATATAGGAGTGGTAAAGTATATGTTTCATCTATGCTATGGTAGAATGACACTACTACTACTAGTACTAGTACTACTACTACTACTACTACTGCTACTGCTACTACTACTACTGCTACTGCTACTGCTACTGCTACTACTACTACTACTACTACTACAGAGAGGGGGACCACTGCCTGGGTATGTACTACTACTACTACTACTACTACTACTACTACTACTACTACTACAGAGAGGGGGACCACTGCCTGGGTATGTACTACTACTACTACTACTACTACTACAGAGAGGGGGACCACTGCCTGGGTATGTACTACTACTACTACTACTACTACTACTACTACTACTACTACTACTACTACAGAGAGGGGGACCACTGCCTGGGTATGTACTACTACTACTACTACTACTACTACTACTACTACTACAGAGAGGGGGACCACTGCCTGGGTATCTACTACTACTACTACTACTACTACTACTACTACTACTACTACTACTACTACTACTACTACTACTACTACTACTACTACTACTACTACTACTACTACTACTACTACTACTACTACTACTACTACTACTACTACTACTGTTAACAGTGGTCCAAAGTTATTCCTCACTTACCTTATACGTTCTGACCATCCTAATTCTACTGCGACTAATAGTACTAGTACTAATGCTGCGACTAATAGTACTAGTACTAATGCTGCGACTAATACTTTACAACAAGTACCACAACTGCTGCTACTACTACTAATGTTACTACAGCTTTAAGACCTGCTGCTATTATGTTGCGATACTGCAACAATTACCTGTACTACTAATACCACTACTACTATTATAGCTACTACCACTACTACTAATACTGATACTACTATACTGTACTTAAACGCCATAGCCACTTATTGGACTTCATAGTGTTATAGCCTTGTATTTTGAGGATATATTTCTACTCTCCTGTTACTTGAACTTCGCATTGCAACACTGGAGTACTACTACTACTACTACTACTACTATTACTACAAGCAACCAACTAATGCTGGTGCTACTTCTAACTACTACTCCAAGAACCTGAGTAAATGTTTAAAAAATATGAAATAAACACAATATACATTCTAAATTCAAGTACTTCAAAGTCATATGGAGACTCTTGAATAAAGTGCAGAGCTGTTAGCAGAACAGATGCTGGGAGGAGGCAGGATAGTCACAGTTTCTTCTACAGCGCTGCGTTCTTATTATTAATAAAGTTGTGAATTTGCCTGTTTTGCAAAGGGTCAAAAAGCCTTAAGTTTGTCCGTCCTCCGTCTGCGACTTTCTATAAAAGAGGAGGAGAGAACAGAGGTGGGCACATGAGGCGGCAACTAAACGCTTTAGAAAAAATACTTGTAACAGCTTTGGAAGTGGACCGGATACAAAAAGACCAAACTTTACTCAAAGCCTTAAATGACGACGACAAGTGCTTTTAGAATAAGTAAAAATAGATATGTTAAATACGGTGTAAAAGCTGTAAACTACAAAATGTTAAAAAGTGCTAAAAGACTGTCCATTTGCAACTCTGCTACTTCTGTGACTGTTAAAACGATTACATAAATTAGATGGAATTAAAATGTGTTGGTTTAGTTGTGAATACAGCACTTGTTTTTCATCATTATGAAAAATAATCTTGTAAATGTGTGTTTAATGGATTTATTGTATTTACTGATTTACTATAAGTCGCACGCAGCGTTAAGGGCCCTTGCCATCCTTATGATTGCGGGTTATATGTCACCGTGAAGAGTCGTTCATTATGTTTCTGTCTTAAAAGTATAAAAGAGTCAAACAGGTTTTCTTAAGAGCCATTTTCTTAGATAGCGGCTTTATTTGCCAGTGATTGTGTCCGGTTCACAATCTGCACACATATTCTATTTGATTCATTTCAGTCAAAAATGTTACAAAAAGTTTGATTTTTTTCATCCATCCATCCATTTTCTTCCGCTTATCCGGGGCCGGGTCGCGGGGGCAGCAGTCTAAGCAGAGACTCTCAGACTTCCCTCACCCCAGACACGTCCTCCAGCTCCTCCGGTGGGACCCCAAGGCGTTCCCAGGCCAGAGAGACATAGTCCCTCCAGCGTGTCTTTGGTTGAAAAATGATTATGGCCAGACCCAAAGTTGTATCCAAAATGGAGTCGATAATCTGAGGCACGTCACCTGCATGATTCCCCGGAAATAGAATATTAAAACCACATCGGAACATTCTCCATAGACATGGACATGTTTAATGCCATATTGTGGAATATTATAGCCAAAGAAACAACATTTCCATGGAAGCAAGCAGGAGGAGGCCCTGCTTCAGGCCATATAAGAGTCAAGTTTGTGGAGATGCAAGCCCGTTTAGTGCAAAATGAAACACAAATGTTTATTTTAGTCTATTTTCTTGGTTAAAGTTACATACTGTGGCTTTAATAAAATCAATTACATTAAGATACTGCAAACACAAACAGTCATGATAAAAGTGTTAACCACTCTGCCGCTGTGTGTAGGGGTGCCACGCTCTGTCAGTGTCCACACACACTTAACACGTCCGCAGGCCTCAGCTCAGAGTGGGTCTTTTCATTAAATAACATGTTTTAATGTCAGAAACGTTTAAAGGGAAGAGGAGGATCAGCTGTGATGAGTCTGCTCTGGAATCTATTTAGAATATGTAGTAACTCAAAACATCTCCACGTACTAAGAGAAGAAGACAGCAGCTTTGTGCACTCGGAAAATATACAAACTAGGGCTGCACGCTTAATAGAAATCAAATCAAAATCACAATTTCAACTGCTGTGGTTTTCAAATCTCAAAGACTATTCTGGTCATGAAAATTCCAAAGAAACTGCTGACCCTGTAGTTTCGCCCTTGACAAAATGAATTCTTGTAGTTTGACAGTTCAGATTTCAGACTTCTCTTGTTAGTGTTAAAAAACGCGCTTCCACGTTGTGTTTTTTGACTGATATATTGTTAGAATGACATCCGTGAATCATTATGTTTTGTTTTGGAGATTGTGAAATGACTTAATAAAATAAAAAAATAATAAAAAATGCGGTGGGAGTGGGCATCGTAGTAAACGTCACCACTACAGAAAGCCGAAAGAAAGATAGTAAGAAGTGAAATGAAGAGTTACGTTGAGTTAAATAATTTACATAATTCTTTACAGTTGCAATTTTTTTTTTTGTCATACATTTTTATATGACAAAATATCTTGATTTGATGCAATTGAAGTTACACATATATTTACATTTTATTTTATCTTTTGCCGTGCGATATAGTAGTTTATTTATTTATCTTTTACTGTGCGATATAGTAGTTTATTTATCTTTTACTGTGTGATATAGTAGTTTATTTATTTATCTTTTACTGTGCTATATAGTAGTTTATTTATTTATCTTTTACTGTGCGATATAGTAGTTTATTTATTTATCTTTTATTTTTTTTATTTTGTTGGTTTAATACAGATAGTTCCCTTATATGGATCATCTTACTTAATTGTTTTGGTTATTATTCTGCATTACACTTAACACTATTTGTCATTTTCTTTATTGCCTTGTACTATTTACATATTTTTAACGTCCTTAATTTAGATTTTAAATTACTAATGTGGCTTGACCGGACGCCCTTGCCACATTCAGCGTTCAGCACAAACCACATACTTTTGAACACGTCCGGGGGCCCGTTCATTAAATAACATGTTTTCACGTCAGAAACTGTTAAAAAAAACGGGAGAGGAGGATTAGCAGTGACGTCAGCTCATACTTCTTAAGGGTATTTTGAATAATCTCTACACAAATACTGTATAATTTTACTACGTTAGGCCCAGGGTGTCATACTTCACACATATATTAGACGTCAGGGAAGTTTAGAGTTTGCACAAGCAGCATTAGCACTGACAAGAGGGGATAAAATACGAAGACTACTCCTGCTACTACTACAGCTATACTACAAGTACTACAGCCGCTAGTACCACAACTACTGCTACTGTACTACTACTACTGCTTCTCCTACTATAACTGCTGCTACTATTACTACCTCTGTGGAATAAAATGTACAAGATTGTAGGTTATGTGTGGAAACTGTATTATAAATTTGGCTAATTAGCAAATTCACACTTATTCCCCTGTACCAAGATAAAAAATTGTTTGTAATTTTGATGGTATTGCACATTATTTTGATGGTATTGCACATTATTTGATGGTATTGCACATTATTTGATGGTATTGCACATTATTTGATGGTATTGCACATTATTTTGATGGTATTGCACATTATTTTGATGGTATTGCACATTATTTGATGGTATTGCACATTATTTTGATGGTATTGCACATTATTTTGATGGTATTGCACATTATTTGATGGTATTGCACATTATTTTGATGGTATTGCACATTATGTTGATGGTATTGCACATTATTTTGATGGTATTGCACATTATTTGTCAGCGCCGAAAAGCAGAAAGGGGCAAATATTAAAAAAAAAGCATTTTCAACAGTTTCAATTAACATCATAATTCAGAATTACAGGGACAATCTGGTTATGATGGAAAATATAAAAGATTGCGATTGTAGATTTGACAATAAACAATAAACAAATCAACAATAAACCACTAAGAACACGGACGTCACAGAATAATCAGGTAACCCAGTAATTAGATTTGAATGAATGAGTGGATTTTAAGTTATCTGTTATCTGAAAATAATATGTTTCTTTCTTTCTATCATTATTCGCCCGGATCCATGTACAAATACTTTCAACTTACAAAATAAAAGATAATTTGTTCCAGATTGAGCTACTTTCCATATTTCACTACAATGACATTATAAGACTAAAAGTTCATCATTAACATTAGCATTTAAATACAATGTCATAATGTTCAGTACAGTATGTTCAGTATTTTCCTACTGAACACAACAGAACAAATGAACTAGATGGATGTTGACTTGATTATGTAAAATGTACTTATTCAAATTTCCAGTAAAATTATTCAGATCTACAGACAATTTCAGAGTCTGGAGCCGATTCTCTGTCTGATGGTTTGATCTTTTTGGAGCTGTGCAGTTTCACAGAGGAGCCGGTGGATCCAGTAGTTTGTTCAGAACAGAGTTTAATCATTTTTTTCATTATTAATAATTTTGAACAGTTTTTTTTAGATGTGAATACAGAATTAAATTGTCCAGGATATTACAGTGGTGATAAATAGTTTTTCTATCTTTTAATGCCTGATTGTAGATGGATCTGATTTGACTTGAGATATAAACGTTTTCTCTTTATCTGATCTACTTTTCACATTTGCATTTTTTTTTCCCTGTGAAAACCTGAACAGGTGTGAACAATCAGAAAGAAATGGGATTATTCATCAGATGTAACTGTGCACATGGCATTTCAATAATCTCATAACTCCAGAAAACAAATGATGATTTTTAACCACACTAATACTAATACTAATACTAATACTAATACTAATACTAATACTACCACCACTGCTGCAACAACTACTGCTACTACAAGTAAACTCCTGTTAGGACTGATACAAACACTGTGTACTGTTACAACAACGACAGCTACTACTACTACCACTACTACCACCACTCCTGCTACTACTACTACCACTACTACCACTACTACCACCACTCCTGCTACTACTACTACCACTACTACCACTACTACCACCACTCCTGCTGCTACTACTACTACTACTACTACCACTCCTGCTACTACTACTACTACTACTACTACCACCACTCCTGCTACTACTACCACTACTACCACCACTCCTGCTGCTACTACTACCACCACTCCTGCTACTACTACTACTACTACCACTACTACCACCACTCCTGCTACTACTACTACCACTACTACCACCACTCCTGCTACTACTACTACTACTACCACTACTACCACCACTCCTGCTGCTACTACTACCACCACTCCTGCTACTACTACTACTACCACTACTACCACTACTACCACCACTCCTGCTACTACTACTACTACTACTACTACTACTACTACTACCACTACTACCACCAATCCTGCTACTACTACCACTACTACCACCACTCCTGCTACTACTACTACTACTACTACTACTACTACTACTACTACTCCTACTACTACTACTACTACTCCTACTACTACTACTCCTCTCTTACAATAACTGCTGTTGTCCCAAGTTCTAACACACAGACATGTCATGGCGCCCCCCGCTGGCTTGTTTTCTCCCCCTTAGTCTTAAAACAAAATGAACAAATTGTATTTTTTTTGGTTATTGTTGTATTTTAAGGTGATGCCCCACTAAGACAATTCACTTTACTATTACTCCCTTTATATAATCAAATTCCTTATACTTTTGTACATACATGTAAACATAGCCAATAATAAATGATCAAGTTCAACATTTGTGTATTTTGTTTTGGCTAATTCAAATTCATCTGCCCCAATCTACAATCTAAAAACAAACAATAGTGCTTTATTTTCCAAAAAAAACAGGCTCATCTCTCCCGTCTGCGCCAAGTTAAAATTAGCCACAACATATTGCCACTTAACTACACAAGAACTACTAATCCCAAGAGGTTTTGTGGCGTACTTTTGGAGCGCCTTAAGTCTCCCAGACAGCTCATAAGGAAAACGGCTCCGTACTCTTCCAGTAGATGCATATGCTAGGGATGCGCGCGGGTGAAACTTAGTGCCCAAAATGAATCTGTCAATATTTAAAAACACGGAGGGGAGTGACTCACGCTGCAGGCTGCCAGTGCTAAGCTCCGCTCGCTTGGACGCTCCGCACTTTGATTGGCGTTGAAGATTTTCTGGAAAGACTTGTGTCGTTTATCGAAGTATTTTGGGTTGTACTTTTTTAATGCAGTGATAAAAGTGTTAACTGGAAGTGACAAGTTTTTAGTAGTTGTTCAGCGGCGGTATGCAAGTTTATTATGTTTCTACGTTTACGAGACTGATTGATACTAAAACTAGTACTGACACCAGATACTCATTTGAGCAAGTAGCAATACTAAAAAGTAATATTCACAGGACAGAAATTAACCTTTCTTTAATAGGTTTAAAATGATAAAATTATCTTGAGCCATATCAAAAGACCATATAGTATACGCCCATAGTAATATAAAAGTATACGCCCATAGTAATATAAAAGTATACGCCCATAGTAATATAAAAGTATACACCCATAGTAATATAAAAGTATACGCCCATAGTAATATAAAAGTATGCGCCCATAGTAATATAAAAGTATACGCCCATAGTAATATAAAAGTATACACCCATAGTAATATAAAAGTATACGCCCATAGTAATATAAAAGTATACGCCCATAGTAATATAAAAGTATACGCCCATAGTAATATAAAAGTATACGCCCATAGTAATATAAAAGTATACGCCCATAGTAATATAAAAGTATACTCCCATAGTAATATAAAAGAAAGTACTGGTATCGGAATCGGTATTGAGCGTCGAGTCTATTCATTAGCATCAAAATTGAGTTTGAAGTTTTAGTATCATGACAACACGCAAATGAAATGATTTGTAATATGAATATGAACTATTAAGACAAGACGAATCTAAACTAACAAACTCACAGATGATCTCGGCAGAGTTTCTATAAGCGAGTTAGTGAAGAAAAATGTGATGTAAAAAATAAATAAATAAATAAAACTACAACCAAAAAAATTATGAAAAATGTCTCATAAATGTGCAGTTTAAAAAAAAAATCTAAATGTATGCTGTCCTTGTTAAATTAAATAGTACATTCTTCCGGTGTCATTACAATCTGCAAATGTCTGAAGAATGAGAGAATAAACATAACTCAAAATCACTGGAATAATTATAACAAAAACTTAAAAAAAATAATAAATAAAAATAAAAAAAGTTAGCTACATGCCTTCCTTACCCCATGGAAACTTCTAAGCATAAAAGCCGCATTAGTGAAGCTTTACAATCCGTTTGAATTACTCTTATTTTTGATGAATATGTACGTGTACAGACATCGTTATTAAAAACCAAACAAACAAGTTCTTTGAGCCGCTGCCAAATGTAAAAGTGCCTGTCTCGTACCGGGATCATTATAAAGCCATTGATGTTTCAGTTGTAATTATTCCCGAGCCTTAATCTGCTCATTAACGATGCAGATTTGGCGCTAACGATGCTAGCGAAGCATAGTGATTAGCTGCAAGTACAAATCAGGTGAGACAAAGGGCTTGATGGAGCGGCATCGTCACAGCGCTGTACGGTGATTGTGCGTTTCAACTGAATAATTGTTGATTGTTTTGACGGTTGCGGCTGGTTCGATGTGCAGGAAACATCTGTAAGGGCATCATTAGACTAAAGTTTGTGCCAAAGTCATTTTAGAACTGTGAATAGTGAATAGATAGGTGGGTCCTATACACTGCCAGTCAAAAGTTTAGACACACTTTTCATTTTTGTTTTTTTTCTTTGTTTCCATGATTATTTATCTTGTAGATTCACACTGAAGGCACCAAAACTATGAATGAAATAACTCAAAATAACTTTAAGTAGCCACCTTTTGCAGCTTTTACTATGGATCAGACCTGGATGACTGAGGATTTACAGGTACACCTTTTGAATTGTTCACTATTTTTCACCTTTGACCCTGATGTGGCGCGGCCGTGAAGTGAAAACTAGTTCAGGAGACTTAAACATGAAAGGACAAGGGTCTGCAGTGCTGTAAATAAAGCAAAAAGTGGCTGCTTTGAGGAATTTTAATCTAAAATATAAAACATATTTAGATGAGATATTTCACTTTTTTCTTTAGTACATAATTCCATATATTTGATGTGTTCTGTATTATGTAAAAAGCAGTAAACATAAAGAACAACGACACTGAATCAGCCCCAAACTTTGGTAGTGCAGGTTTAAAGGGCAGATTTTTCAGGTATTTTAAGAAAAAATTAATAAAACAATAAACAAACAAACAAAAAATGATCTCTGATATTAGTCTTTTTGAAGGGTATTTGTTAATGTTGATATCAATATTTTAACATCTATAGCAACACTCACCCAATCACAGGACAGTTCACTGGTTACGTTTCTGGACACGGCACGTCACTTGTGTTATTCCACAGAAATAGAAAGTTAAAGCAATCAGAACTTTCTCCATGGAAACAGCTAAGTAAAAACAACAAAAAAAAAAGAAACAAAACAGCTATTCAAGTCCATTGTTCGACTACAAAGTGGAGTTTTACATTTCACATCAGTCAACGATGGGACTCTCCGGTCACAGCTGCTGTTTTGTTTAAAATTGCTAATCACTGTATATATAATTACATTGTATATATAAGTACATTTATTTGAAGAAAATGACTCATAGCATTGTTCATCCCAAGTTAAAACAGTTTTTTTTTTATTAACTGTGCCACATCTTAAGCCCGGTCAGAGTGAACCTCCCCGGGTCAGTGTGATGTTTTCTTTTATTTACAGCGAGCATTAGCATGAGCTTGATAAGCATATTCTCCATAGTCCCGCGCTCTGTTGGTTTACTGCCTCGTAACTCTGCTTTCACTCTGCGCTCAATTTACACTGGGATTTCTGCTGCAAAATCACTTTTACATCCAACATGGCAATGCTGAATTATGACAGAGAAAAACTGTGAGTAAATCATACACGACTTTGGCAAAATGTGTGCAAAAAAGTACAGATTCACAGCATTAAAAAGCATGCATGTGTTACTGTGGCAGAGTGGTTATCCTTCTCCTCGCTGTAAGGAGGTTGTGGGTTAGACTCCCGATCCGTCTTCGTGTGTGTTGCTTTGGCAGAGTGGGTAGCCCGTGTGTTTGCTGTTTGCGTGGGAGCAGATGTAGCTTGGTGATCTTTTGCCCGCAGTGTTGTGGTGCTGTGTGCATATGCAGCCTGCGCGGCGTTAGCGGTTAGCAGTTGTGACTGTTGGCTCGCCGCGTCTAACCCTCACCAGCCCAGGCCAAGCCCAGAGACCCGGCCAGCCCTCCCTTTACCCCTCTGCACACTGCAAAAACACTGGGCAATTGGATCCTATTGAGTTAAGTGTTTTTAAGGAGTGGGAAAGTAAAAAAGTTTGCTTGAGACCAAACTTGTACTTGGCCTATTATGCTTTGTTTTTTTGTTTGTTTTACCTTTTTTAGTCATGACTTACTGTGAAATAGACAATTTGACTTTAAATGTAATAAGTAAAATCAAATTAAGATTGTGTTTTTGTTTTAAAACTGTGTTATCTTACGATTTTTGCAGTGTATCTCCCCTTGGTCTTTCTACTCTCCCCTATTCTCTGTCTTTTCCAGCTTTCTCTCTTGCTTCCCTCTCTCTTCTCCTCCATTCTAGTTTCTCCTCTCTTTACTCTTTCCGTCCTTTCACTCCTCTTCCTCCTCTTCCTCCTCTCCCCCTCTCTCACCTCTCTGTCTCTCACTTTTTCCTCTCTTTCTCTCTCTCTCTCCACACTCTCTTCTCTTTCCCCTCTCTCCCTCTTATTCTTCTCTCTCACCTCTCCCTCCCCACCTTCACTCTATCCTCCTCTCTGTCTTTTCCAGCTTTCTCTCTTCTCCTCCATTCTGGTTTCTCCTCTCTTTACTCTTTCCGTCCTTTCACTCCTCTTCCTCCTCTCCCCCTCTCTCACCTCTCCGTCTCTGACTTTTTCCTCTTTCTCTCTCTCTCCACACTCTCTTCTCTTTCCCCTCTCTCCCTCTTATTCTTCTCCCTCACCTCTCCCTCCCCACCTTCACTCTATCCCCTCTCCTGTCTCTCCTCTCTGTCTTTTCCAGCTTTCTCGCTTCTCCTCTCTTTACTCTTTCCGTCCTTTCACTCCTCGTCCTCCTCTCCCCCTCTCTCACCTCTCCCCCTCTCTCACCTCTCCGTCTCTC
Organism: Periophthalmus magnuspinnatus; assembly: GCF_009829125.3. Lineage (NCBI taxonomy): Eukaryota > Metazoa > Chordata > Actinopteri > Gobiiformes > Gobiidae > Periophthalmus > Periophthalmus magnuspinnatus. The sequence goes on from NC_047134.1 coordinate 33,149,545, forward strand.
ACTTTTTCCTCTCTTTCTCTCTACACTCTCTTCTCTCTCCCCACCTTCACTCTATCCTCCTCTCCTGTCTAAAAACGCAGCGCAGCACTTCCTGTATTACCACATGATGACATCACAAGGTGGAACAGAGTGATTTCAAAACACAACTGTAGTTATGTCTGTGACGAGGAAACGACGTTATACCACAGATCAAAAAACAGTGCACTACGGGCCCTTTAAGTCTAGATCCGGTCTAGTCCTAACTGTATAAACTGTGTGAATTGTGCTGCTTTTTCAGATTTGGAGTTTGGTCAGGCTGGTCCAAACACAGTGTTAGAAATGATGAATATTAATGAGCATCTCAAAGTGTCTTGTGGAAATTGTTTGGAGCAGAAATGCCAGCTGTCATGTTTTATGCATTGGCTCTGCACTTCCTCTGTGTGAGGCCCAGACAAATGCTACAATCCACAGGCCTTATGAAGTACAAGTCTTTGTCGTGTGTGTGTGTCTATGTTTGAATTGTGTTACTTTGAATATATTCATACATAGTTTAACCTCCTGAGACCTGGTGTCCTCGTCTGTGGACAACACATTTTGGGTTGTTTAGGCCACAGTGCAAATTTTTAGAAGAACAGCAACAAGAACATGTTCAATTTTGAATATTTCTAAGAGTTTAGAATATTTATTAATTTTTTTATTTTAATTTGTATTTATTTGTTTTATTTTTAATTAATTAATTAATTTTATTTTTAACTATTTATTTGTATAATTTTTTTATTGTATTTAAATTTATTAATTTATATATTTTTTATTTTTATCTATTTTTATATGTTTTGTATTTTTGTATTTTTTGTATTTTAATTAATTTTTTCATTTAATTTATTTATTTTTATTTAAAGGCATATGTCTTCCTGCACCTGTCAGCAGCACAAATGCGACACATTTTTCCTAGAGGCAAAATTGTTTCTCATTTTGTTTTGTTTTTTACACAAAATGTCTGTGTTCAGGCTCTTAATAGTTTTTGCAAATAAAGTCCTGCAGGAGCTCGGGTCTCAGGAGGTTAATGTTGTTTCCCCCGCTGCCACCGATATACGCTGATTACTCTGTACTTTTTTTGTCCTCCAATTTTATTTTCTTAAATCGATGATACGTGCAGGATCGGGCAGCGTCAGAGAGTCATTTTGGTACAAATTTAAAAAAAAAATCTGCTCGCTAGTGTGATCTGCAGCTGTCCATTGGAGGTACCTTTGCCCTCACCTCTCTTTTCTGCTTCCTCTTTTCTCTTCTTCCTCCTTTATCCACCCTCTCTCCCTCCTTTCCTCTCCCTTTCCTGGTTTATTCTTTATGGACACCCCCCTGCAGATATGTCACCTCATTTCTCCGTTCTTTATTTAACCAGAAGAGTCGCGCTGACGTTTGGAATCTCTTTTTCAGACGAGTCCTGACCCCAGAGTAGAACCTATTGTACAGGTTTGCACCCACGGACACAGGGAGAACATGCAAAACAGAAATCCGCTGACCGGGATTCAACACTACTCCCTGTAAAACGGTTAGAGGAGACGTTAAAAGATGGTGTTGCGCTTTTGCTATTCTTGGGATTGATCCAATATGGCCGACTTTACAGCGTTTAGAGCGGGACAATGTTATACTTTCTTTTGCATATTCTGGCATGTTTCATTTTTTTATGCTACATTTTCGGGCTGGGCTCCCATTGGCCCTGTGCAAACTCACTTCCTCCTTCGACCTTTTTCTGTAAACTGGATGTGGTCGTCTCAAAACACGAAAAAAAAGAAACATTTTTAAGGTTTGTATTGGAAAACGCAACTGGTTAGTGGTTATGAGATAGAAAGAGAGAGAAAACAGAGAGAGGAAAGAGACAAGAAAAAGATCGGAGAGGGGAGAGAGAGAGAAAGCGAGAGAGAGGAGAGAAAGGAGGGAGGGAAAGACAGAGAAAGAGTGAGCCACAGACAGAGGGAGAGAGAGAGAGTCTTCATTAGCAGAGGTTTGCATCACCCCGGTCCAACACGTCACATGTGATCAGCCGCACCGGTCGTTAGCGTTAGCGCAGACAGGCTAACCTTCTCCAACCTGCCCAACGCTCGCTACGCTACACAGGCTAATTAGGAACTGTGTCAGGACTGTCCTCTAGTGAGTGGACATAGAGAGAGGGAGAGAGGAAGGGGTGACAAAGAAGAGAGAGCAGAGAGAGAGAGAGAGAGAACAGGCCCCACCTAAAAACTGAAGGTTTACAGAAATAGTAAAAAGTCTCACAATTCTCCATAAGTAAAAGTGATACAAAACAATACACTACAACTTCACAAACTTGATGCGATGTGCAATAGTTTAGCGGGATGTGCGACGATTGTGTTGTGATGGCACTCTGAAGGGGGAGTGTGTTTTTTATGTTGGTTTTTTTTTCGGCGAATATAGCATTTTTATGTAGGGATGGGACGATATTAAATTTTAGACTCACGATTATTATGGCCAAAATAATCACGATTAATGATATTATCCCGATAATTATTAACCTGTTAACGTTCCGACGGCCCGCCGAAAGTGACGCAAGTGCCCATCGACGAACACTTAGAACGATGCGTTTAAGGCACTTTGGTGAATTGGGAAACGAGTGGATGCAGAAATGTGTGCTCATTTTACGCACTGTTGTTTTGCGTTTTAAACACAACGAAAGGACAAACCAAAGGGAGGACGAGATCGAGGACACTGTGGATGTTTGTACAAGTTAAACTAGAGGCATCTGGACCTGGAGCGGTTCATGGCAAAGAGTAAAGATCCCACAGTGGACTCAGGAGTAAAGGACCTTATTTTTTGATGGATTGGATGCTGTTCTCGATCGGTAAGCGTCGTTTATTCTGCTATTGACTTAACTGTAGGTCAAATATACCGTGTATAATCGTTAGCTTTGCTTCTGTGCACATAGTGCACATTCGGACCATGCGCTCTGACACATTTGTGTTCAGCTGTGTGAATTAGACTTAATTTGTCTATTGTTTAAAAGGTGTTGTTTTATTCTGCAGTTTGCATTACTGTAAGTAAAAATATAAGATGTGCCACATTAGCGTCTCATCTGTGCACACGGGTGAGGCACTGGTACGTTCCTGTGGAGAGTTACGGATCAGACTTTGTTTATTGTTTATCTGACAGAATACAGTTCAGACAGAGATAAGCACAGAAGCTACAAGTGTCATTGTTATGTCAGAGTGGACAAACACAAGAACTAACATCTAAACGTTAGATTGGAACTGGACACATGAGGCAGTGTGGTTCTGTAAAGGCGATTTTAATCGTGCACGATGATCACGATTATTAAAAAATGCCACGAACGATTAATTGCAGACCTTTTTTTATCGTGCTTAACGATGTTATCGTATATCGTCCCATCCCTAGTAACATGGAGATCAAAATATGTAAAGTGTTAGCAATTAATACCCCACAGCAGTGTAACACCCCTCTGCACTTCAGAAGCATTCACACTCCAACCCATCTGTATGAAAGTTGG